>NC_142948.1:26142495-26147495 GCF_046866305.1 Octopus bimaculoides | reverse complement strand
CAACCCACTAAGGGATAATATCTATCCAATATACTACCGGAAGGATACACAATTATTATTACACTAGTGTTTTTATCAAGTGTAATAAATGATATTTTACCATTAATTTATATAGCAATAAGAAAATGGAGGAGAATATGTGGTACTCATCAACTTCTATCTATCTATCTATCTATCTATCTATCTATCTATCTATCTATCTATCTATCTATCTGTCTGTCTGTCTGTCTGTCTGTCTGTCGCTGGTTCGCTCGCTCGCTTGCTCAGTCATAGTTGGGAAAAAATCCGAGTTGTGTCCTCTTGGAGCATATCTGTTTATTCTAGTATTACAACAGTAGTTCTTCACCCTTTTTCATCGTCTTAACCCTCTGAGACTCTCCAGGGTATTACCGTGATCCCTATAATAAATTTTGTAATGGCGAATTTTGCGTAAACGTAAGATAAAACAAAACTATATGAAGATCTTAAATTATTGAAAATAATGTTGCAAATAAAAGACCTTGAAAATGCTACAAGTGCTTAAAAAACCCCGCATAGAACTACTGAATATCACAGGAAATCTATTTATTCACTTAGTGGGACGGTTGATATTTTGCAGCCATAAGTACATCAAAATGAGAAGCAGTGCTCAGCAGACAATATCTCATGTTGGCGTCAATCACAAGTCTACAACATACCTTCGTTTCCAGTGCTATTATTGTCGAGAATCCAACCTTGCAGTGGTGGATCGATGGGGACTGGGTCAGCATGAGCAGTGCAGCAGTGCACGAATCGAAAGAAGAGGATAGTCGTCCTTCAGTTTCGCCCAAAATGTTGGAAGCTCTTGTTCAGAAAAATCGTCTTTGAACTGAGGAAAGAAAGTTGTATCTTGGGAGTCACAGAGCAGGAGTGAAGCACATACAGTCATTATACTGCCTAGCAGCTGCAATACATGACACCGAAATGCAGCAATACATGACACCGAAATGCAGCAATACATGACACCGAAATGCAGCAATACATGACACCGAAATGCAGCAATACATGACACCGAAATGCAGCAATACATGACACCGAAATGCAGCAATACATGACACCGAAATGCAGCAATACATGACACCGAAATGCAGCAATACATGACACCGAAATGCAGCAATACATGACACCGAAATGCAGCAATACATGACACCGAAATGCAGCAATACATGACACCGAAATGCAGCAATACAGCTGCAGTGCCACACCTCAAATGCATGAAATAAATTACTTTCTTCCAAACCCTTCGTGACCCCACCGAAAAACTCCAAAGATCCACTCCCAGGGGTCACCGCCACCAGGTTAAGAACTGCTGTATTACCATGTGGTTGCTGGCGTTGTATTGATGTGAGGGCGCATATTGGAGTTGAACATTCTCGAAATATTATTTGCGGAGTTATATAACAAAGCAGGAAGCTGGTATTATTTGATTCTCTGTCTGAAGAATTTCATGTAGGACATTTCTTACATGCTTACCCAACGTGTACAGTTTTCCGATTCCTGTTAGCAAATGAAATAATATCCAAAAATCTTCCAGCTTCCTGTTTTGTTATATATATATATATATGTGTGTGTGTGTGTGTGCGTGTATGGTTCAAATATACAGAAAACAAATGACCGAGGAGCAACAAGCAGGTGTATTGGTTTGATGGTCTCAGGAAAAATGGAAAAGTATTTGACGTTTCGAGCATATGCTCTTCAACAGAAAGAGATGAGAAGGAAAAGAGGAAGAGAGATAGAGGGGGAGAGAACCGTGTCGGGATTAATGTTTCCACATGTTGAATATGTACACACACACACACACACACACACACACACACATACACACACACACACACACACACACACACACACACACACACACACACACACACACAGAAACACGAAATATCTTAGCTTTTTGTCAATTCAAGGTCGGCTATTAACATCAACTTATTTTAAGATACAACAGACTGATTAAGCTGCAAATCTCCTAGAACAGAATCAATTATACAGAGGAATCAATCAGCAGAGAATGTTGTGGAGTCGAAGACAAGCTGCCAATTCCAAAATAAAACTAATAAAATATTGGAAGAACCTTTAAGTTGCCCATCCACTCTGTAAAGAGACCGTATTAAAAATATCGATATTTACAGAGCGTAGAATATCGGTTGTGAGAAAAATAAAATGAAATGAATAAATTAACGTATTTAAGTGGATGAAAAAATGTTTTATGATTTAATTAGCAGTGTTAGAAACAGAATTTATTAGATATATGAAAATTCCTGCTCTAGATCATTTCGTTCTGTTGAGCTTTTGGGTTTGTAACTAAATGCTTAAGGCTTACCAGATATATAAACCTGCTGGGTTTCTAGCATCCCTACACCCCAAGCAAGCCTAATGGAGCTACCCCTTTAGTCACTGACAATCCAACCCTGCAACTGATTGTACTAGATTTCATGCTACCAATAGCATGAAATTAGAGACCTGACAATACATATAATGTATGTCTATGTGTGTGTATATATGTGTGTGTGTGCGTGTGTGTGTGTGTGTGTGTGTGTGTGTGTGTGTGTGTGTGGAGGCGCAATGGCCCAGTGGTTAGGGCAGCGGACCCGCGGTCATACGATCGCAGTTTCGATTCCCAGACCGGGCGTTGTGAGTGTTTATTGAGCGAAAACACCTAAAGCTCCACTAGGCTCCTGCAGGGGAAGGTGGCGAACCCTGCTGTACCCTTCTACCACAACTTTCTCTCACTCTTTCTCCCTGTTTCTGTTGTACCTGTATTTCAAAAAGGCTAGCCTTGTCACTCTCTGAGTCACGCTGAATCTCCCCCCCCCCCCCCGAGTACTACGTTAAGGGTACACGTGTCTGTGGAGTGCTCAGCCAGCCACTTACACGTTAATTCCACGAGCTGGCTGTTCCGTTGATCGGATCAACTGGAACCCTCGTCGACGTAACCGACGGAGTGCCACAGTATACACACACACAACCTTCAAAGAGCCTGCATAAAGAACATAGAAGGTATTCATCCTGTTTGCCAATGGTTCTGTGTTGCAGTCACCTATACAGAGTCGGCCAAAGAAGCCCGTGGTTTTTAATGTATGTCCCTTCCACCTCGCCTCCGCTGCTCTACGCAACAAAAGACACTTCTACTTAATAAATACTTCAGTCAGTCCGCTGTCCGACGTTCATAAATTAGTGTTGTGTTGTTAAGTATTTCCAAGCCAACGTTTATGGTTGGATCAATACATGCATTCATTGTGTGTGCGTGAGTGTGTGAGTTTATGGGCTGTCCGTGTATTTATGTTTGTACATGCATGCATACATACACATAAAAATATGTATGTGCGCGTGCCTGTATGTATATATATCATCATCATCATCATCGTTTAACGTCCGCTTTCCATATATATTGAAAAAAAATGTCGTCAGAATTTTGGAATAACTTCTTTCATTTATTTTATACATATATTAGCGCTTTCGTTCGTCTTTCGAACTTGTCAAATATAATTTTGTGAAAATACAGAGATCTAGCTTATTTATATAAAAACAGGTGTTTTTGGGGGTTTTGTTTATAACAGAACATTGTTTTTTCCCCCTTTTTTTTGGCGGGGGTGAGGCTTTGGAGACAATGGAAGATGTATAAGCAGATAGATAGAGAGATAGGCAGATAGAGAGATAGATAGATAGGCTGATAGTCAGACAGATAGAGAGATGGATGTGGTAAGAAGCTCTACACATATATATATATGTATATATATATATATGTATGTATATATACATAACCTTCTTACTTGTTTCAGTCACTAGACTGCGGCCATGCTGGGGCACCACCTTGAATTTTTAGTCCAATGATTCGAACCGTGTACTTATTTTTGAAGCCTGGTACTTATTCTATCGGTCTCCTTTTGCCAAACTGCTAAGTTACGGGGATGCAAACACACTAACACCGATGGTCAAGCGGTGATGGTAGGGACAAATACCGACAGAAACAAACACACACACACACGCACACACACACACACACGCACACACACACACACACACACGACGGACTTCTTTCAATTTCCGCCTACCAAATCCGCTCACAAGGCTTTGATCGGCCCGAGGCAATCGTAGAAAATACTTGCCCAAGGTGCTACGCAGTGGGACTGAACCCAGCACCCAGTGGTTGGGAAGCATGGTTCTTACCATACAGCCACACCTGCACCTGCAACCGTAGTGGGCTTGTCTCTCTTGTCAGATCATTAAGACAGTGATTTTTGTGGCTATTGAGTTGTTTTGACTCTTATTTCTAGCATTACGGGTGCTGATTACTGCCCCTGTACACTTTAGTGACAAATATATTTATGCCTTTAGGTTGTAAAATCGCGATTTAACCACCCATATATGTATATATGTATATATATATATATATATATATATATATATATATATATAATCGATCGCTTGTTTTAGTCAGACTGCGGTCATGCTGGAGCACCGCCCTGAATATTTAGTCGAATGAATCGACTGCAATACCTATCTTTTTAAAAGCCTGATACTCATTATATCCGTCATTTTTGCCGAACCGCTATATATATATATATATATATATATATATATAATGTAGCTCCAGTTTCGGAGATTATGCGAATAAGGGGTCTAATTGACATCATTACCGCTTATAACCTCTCTTTCTCTCTCTCTCTCTCTCTCTCTCTCTCTCTCTCTCTCTCTCTCTCTCTCTCTCTCTCTCTATATATATATATATATATATATATATATATATATATATATATATATACAAATGATATATAAGCATATGCATGTATACATACATATATGTACATACCTACATCTACATGTATATATAGATGCATATCCGGGTACAGGACGTTAGAAAAATGAACGGGGACATATATATATATATATATATATATATATATATATATATATATATAAGGATGCGTTGCCTAGTATTTAGGGTGTTGCACCCACGATCAGAAAATCCTGGTTTTGAT
>NC_142948.1:26134995-26139995 GCF_046866305.1 Octopus bimaculoides | reverse complement strand
GGCACTCGAATAAATCGACTCCAGTACTTACTCTTTTCTACTCTATGCACAAAGCTCAAAATTTTGGGGGATTAGGGGACAGTCGATTAGATCGCCCCTAGTACGTAACTGGTACTTAATTTATCGACTTCGAAAGGATGAAAGGCAAAGTCGACCTCGGCGGAATTTGAACTCAGAACGTAAAGACAGACTAAGACTCCAGTACTTATCATTATTATTATTATTATTATTATTTTTTTTGCTAGTACTTATTTTATCGATCACTTTTGCTGAACCGCTAAATTATGGAGACGTAACCAACGCAACACCAGTTACAAGCGGTGGCGGTACAAACACAAAGACATACACACACACACACATACTGATATATAGATGATAAAGTTCCACGCAGTATCCGTCTACTAAATTCACTAACAAGCCATTGGTCGGCCTGCGGCTATAGTACGAGACAGTATGATCCAAGATGTCATACAGTGGAACTGAACCCGAAATCACGTGCTTGCTAAACGAAGGTCTTAACCACATAGCCATGTCTTTAGCAAAATAATGTTTATTCCAAATATAGGTGCAGGCGTGGCTGTGTGGTAAGAAGCTTGCTTCCCAACTGCATGTTTCTGGGTTCAGTCCCACTGCCTGTGTTATAGTGTGTTCTACTATAACCTCGGACCCATCAAGGCCTTGTCAATGGATTTGTTTGGTACACGGAAACTGAAAGAAGTTCATCGTACATACATTTCTACATATACTCTTTACTCTCTCTTTTACTTGTTTCAGTCATTTGACTGCGGGGCCATGCTGGAGCACCACCTTTTAGTCGAGCAAATCGACCCCCAGGACTTATTCTTTGTAAGCCTGGTACTTATTCTATCGGACTCCTTTTGCCGAACCGCTATGTTACGGGGACGTAAACACACCAGCATCGGTGGTCAAGCGATGTTGGGGGGGGGGGGCAGACACAGACACACACACATATGCACACACATACATATATATATATATATATATATATATATATATATATATATATATATATACGACGGGCTTCTTTCAGTTTCCGTCCACCAAATCCACTCACAAGGCTTTGGTCGGCCCGAGGCTATAGTAGAAGACACTTGCCCAAGGTGCCACGCAGTGGGAATGAACCCGGAACCATGTGGTTGGTAAGCAAGCTATTTACCACACAGCCACTCTTGCGGTGGCAGTTTTCAAACGGCTTTCACCTATGTATTTCTTTTGCTCTCTATTTTACTCGGGTGGATCCTCCTAGCAGCCATTCAATGTTTAAAAAAAATCTTATATTTCTATAATTAAATATTATAAGGAATTGTATAAAAGAAAATTAAAATATTTTGAGTATTGTTAGGAGTGGCTGTGTGGTAAGTAGCTTGTTTACGAACCACATGGTTCCGGGTTCATTCCCACTGCGTGGCACCATTGGGCAAGTGTCTTCTACTACAGCCTCGGGCCGACCAAAACCTTGTGAGTGGATTTGGTGGACGGAAACTGAAAGAAGCCCATCGTATATATGTATATATATGTGTATGTGTGTGTGTCTGTGTTTGTCCCTCCCAACATCGCTTGACAACCGAAGCTGGTGTGTTTAAGTCCCCGTAACTTAGCGGTTCGGCAAAAGGAGACCGATAGAATAAGTACTAGGCTTACAAAGAATAAGTCCTGGGGTCGATTTGCTCGACTAAAGGCGGTGCTCCAGCATGGCTACAGTCAAATGACTGAAACAAGTAAAAGAGTAAAGTAAAAGTATAACCAATTTATTGCAGATAAATTTTAACAACAGAGTCTTGTATGGATCTCACAACGGTTCTATGGAGCCCGGTTGAGAATTACTGATTTAGATGACGAACCCACGCGTCTGTGGAATTCTCAACCATTTATTGACACTAAACACAAACGAACAAAACCTGTAGAACCTTTAATTGAAAGCTACCCCGTTCCCCGTCTCTGCCATCCTTTGTCACACTCTATATCGTTTACTCTGCCTGATGGTTAAGTTCAAGGGCCTAAGAGTCTGTCAGTTGATCAAAATATTTGGAAAAATCGTCGTGGAAAACGACGGAGGTTCTTTTTGTTTGTTTGTGTTAACGTATATAAGACTATCTATCTATCTATCTATCTATCTATCTATCTATCTATCTATCTATCTGCGTATGTGTGTGTATGTGTGTATTCATTATATACATTCATTCTTGTAATAGAACAGTGCACACACATATGGTAAAACCCAGGACGGATGCCCATAGCTTGGAAAACTGGAAGCATATCAGTTGAACACACACACACACACGCACGCACACACACGCACGCACACACATATTAATTCATACACATGTGTGATGACAGCAGACAAGCAGAGACTTCGAAGTCACTATTAACGTTTTTCCATGTAAAATGTAATATGTACTCTACCAAAGTGTATTGAGTAATCCTTCAGTTTAATGTTAAAATGGATTATTTATAACTTGACATAAAAAAGAAACACGATATATATATATATATATATATATATATATATATATATATATATATATATATACGTATACATATTTGAATAGGTAGATGCACATGCACACATACATACATACGTATATACAAATATATATATATATATATATATATATATATATATGTGTGTATTCACACCTATAAATATATGTTTGGATGTGTGGGTGTAACATTGTAACATAATAAAAATGTAAATATATGATTCATATACACACACACACATCTACAATCAGTCCCATGCACCGCGATACGTATGTTTCATTTTCTGTAAACCAGTTTTGAACAATTCCTATGGTTTTCTTTCTCTCTCTCTCTATCCACACCCGACCTGCCATATCTTCCATACACACACACATACGCGCGCGCACCTTGTAATATAATGTGAAGCGAAAACCGAAATCAACAGAAGAATATCGTTCCACTACATCAAAGTATTCACGTGAAAGATGGAGTTAGTTATATTATAAAGCTTAGCTACTTTCTGTCTTGGCTTTTTTATTTATTTATTTATCTATTTGTTTAGTTATCTATTCTCTCTCGTTTTTCTTTTTATATATTCTCTTGTTAAACCTTCCTTATTTTTTGTCTCTCACTGGAATATGTCTTTTATTTAGAGGAAAGAGAGAGAAAGAGAAAGACGGAGTGGGAGCAGGGTACGAGAGAAAGAAAGAAAGAAAGAGTGTATTTAAATAAGACAGCAAACAAGAGCTGAGAATTTGTGTAGATATGTCACAATACACACTCTCACGTACATATACATACATAGACATACACATACCAATAGGTAAGATTCCCTCGCACATCCATAAACACTCATTCATTTATACATACTATGTATGAGCCAGTGAGGCCCTTCCTTCTATATTATACTCACTGGACCTGCTAATGAAAAAGAATAACTGTGAAATTTCCTTCAGATTACAACCGAACCTTTCTTAAATAAAGAAAGGTAATGTATGCAGTCCCTTACATACCCGTGAAAAAAAAGGCGGGATGGTTCGCCTTTGATCGCAAGTCTGCTCAATCAGGGGCTGACCTAGGGGATTGAGATGATCAACATCAACTATTAAACTCCCGAATGTGCAGTAAGGTACCGGAGACGCGTGCGACGCAAACCCTTTCCTCTCTCTCTGTTATTATTCCTTCTCTTGCATATCTTTCCCCCTTCCTCTGTATCCTTGTCTTTCTATTACTCCCCTTCCTTCTCTTAATGTAGTACACCACTTAATCTATCTCTCTCTCTCTTCCTCTCTTTCTCTGTCTTCAAGTCTCTTCCTTTCTACTAAAACTACTCCCCGTCTGTCCCTCTCTATTTATCCCCATATCTCTCCCGTCTTATACTATTCCTCATTGTCTTCAAGCCTAAGTTCTTCTCTATCTCTTCTATAAAGCTTTCCTCCCTTTCTATTCTAGTGAGTAGTAGTATAAGGTGCTCTGCTATAAATCCCCCTCTCTCAATAAACTTTTATATTCCGTTTATCTCCCTTGATCAGTCTACTCCTCTTCTTTAACATGTTTCTCTCTCCCTTTCTCTTTGCTTTTTCCTCTCTTTCTCTATTCCGCGCTTTTTCTTTATTTCACTTTTACACCTTTCCTTCTTTCTCCCTTTCTTGCCTTTTAGCTTTTCCTCCCTCTCTCCTTTCCATCCCTGCTTGTGTTGCTCATCATCCCACTCCCTGTTTCTCTCTCCCTTTCTGCCATTCGCCTCACTCCATCCCTCTTGTGCTGTCCCCGTGATTCCTCCCCTTCTCTTTATATTCTCTCTTTATCTATTCATTCCGTTACCATTTCTTCTTCTCTCTCTTTGACTTTAGTACTGTATCCTTTCACTCTTTCTCTTTGAGTCTATTACTCTATCCTTTTCCCTTTGACTTTATTTCTCTATTCCTCCTCCTACCGCTCTTTGCCTCTAACACTCTGCCCCTCTTTCTCTTCCACTATTACTCTTTCTTCCCGCTCTCTCTATTTACCTTCCCTCTCCATTCTATTACCATTTCTTTCTTCCCCTCCTTCCATAACGTTTTCTTCTTCTTTCACTTCTCTCTTTATATGTTATCTCTTTCTTTTCCCCCTCTCTATCAAGTATCTCTCCCCAATCTTATCAGTTACTCTTACTCTTTATCTAATTATTATACCTTTATTACTCTATCTTTCTTCTCCCAGCCTCTTTCTATCCTCTCTTACTCCCCCTCTTCTGTTGCTTTTTCTCTCTGTCTCACCTACTTCTCTCTCTCTTTTTCTCTCCTCCTCTACCACAACCACCATCACTATCATTATCATTACCATCAATACTATTATCATTATCATCATCATCATCTTGACTAAACTAGTTTTACACCTTCAGCACATACAACACCAAATAAAAAAACAAAACAAATACACTGCCGCCACCGTAGCAGCAGTAGCAGTAGTAGCAGTAGTAGTAATAGTAACAGCAGCAGCAGCAGCTGCAGTAGTAGTAGCAGCAGTGTAGTACTTGC
>NC_142948.1:26115014-26127514 GCF_046866305.1 Octopus bimaculoides | reverse complement strand
TAATAATTTTGTCGGTGGCATGTTGTATTGTCCTGCGTTTCGATGAGCTAAACAAGTTAAACAACATGGCGACAAGGTCCCAACTGCGTAACGAACGATTTAATGAAGATTACTGGAAATATTAATTGGACAATCTCGTTGTTTACTAATTACAGCAAGTCAATCACAGAAACAACAGCAATAACAAACAACAAAACACAACAAAGAAAGAAAACAATGGTTTTCTACAGCATTTAACGGCTTGTGTGTTGGCGTTAAGATGGTAGATAAGAGAGGAATTAAAAGGGGATTATCGCTGATAGCTTAAAGATTAGTGTAAATGTTGTCATGTTAAGAGTAAATACATCAGGCTCCACCCCGAATTAATGGATTGAGTTTACACATACCCACGTGTTCACACACACACACACACACACACACATATGTTCACATGCATATATTTATATCGACACACAAGTCAATATATACACAGACAATCATATGCACATACACACACGCACACACATATGCACAGGCATATACACAAACACATATATGCGTTAACACACACACACACATACTTTTTATATTCCGGCAATAAAAATCATGCCCGTCAGTTTTTCGGAGAAAGATTATCACAATCAAACATTTTCCAGCGTTTAACAAATGTCGCTGGTTGACGTAATTGTTTCACCGTAAAATTTGATTTAATTCACGATGAAGTTCATACCAGTAGGATTTCATTCGTTTCGTTATAACCTACTGAGACGTTCTTTTTTTTCTCTCTTTTTTTTTTTTTTTGCTATTTTATAACAATTTAATCGGTTAGTATTGAGTTCATAATTCTAGGGTGGAGGCGCAATGGCCCAGTGGTTAGGGCAGCGGAATCGCGGTCATAGGATCCCGGTTTCAATTAACAGACTGGGCATTGTGAGTGTTTATTGAGCGAAAACACCTAAAGCTCCACGAGACTCCGGCAGGGGATGGTGGCGAACCCTGCTGTACTCTTTCACCACAACTTTCTCTCACTCTTACTTCCTGTTTCTGTTGTGCCTGTAATTCAAAGGGCAAGCCTTGTCACACTGTGTCACGCTGAATATTCCCGAGAACTACGTTAAGGGTACACGTGTCTGTGGAGTACTCAGCCACTTGCACGTTAATTTCACGAACAGGCTGTTCCGTTGATCGGATCAACTGGAACCCTCGACGTCGTAAGCGACGGAGTGCCAACAACAAACAATTTTATAACAATTTAATCGGTTAGTATTGAGTTCATAACTATAGGAAGAAAAAGATTACATATGTGTGTGTGTGTGTGTGTGTGTGTGTGCGTGCCACGTTTTAGATATTTTCATGGACCGCTGCCCCCCTATATTAAATTTTTATGGAAATTACAAAACAAGACGAAGACTTATATAAAGAAATTAATCTTGGCTCTTGGCATATCATGGACCATGTTTCTGTTCACTGGTAACACAATATCTGACTAAGATTTTAATTCTGGCAGATTTTATTAAAAATATAAGTATTGTACGTGGTTTAAACCTTTTACTTCTAAGAAAAATCCCGATCCCTCTAAACATCTAACGGCTTCTCACAGTGTTCCTTTGGAAGCATTTCGAAGTCACAAAAGTACTTGTAAATTCCAAATGCTCTCAAAGGAACGCTATCGACCAGAAGGAAAATCACACTTCTGAAAGCTTCGGTCTCAGGTAGATCATGGTTCCCTGATGAGGTGCAATAGCACCGAAACATGCCCAGAGTTATCTCACTGTGAAAGAGAAGATCTGATACATTTACTGCTTTACCGAGGTTGTCCTTTCCTGTCTGTTTTTCTTTCTTGACGTAATTAATCGTTCGAAAATTTATTCACCTCATCACTTTTGTTATAGTTTTTAATTAATAAAAAAATCACTTATTCATCAGCTATACAGACACCTACTTAACTGTTAAGTGGATTCAGGCATGGTGAAATGATTAAGAAGTTCGTATCACGGAGTCACGGGTTCAACCCCATTGTATAGCATGTCTGACAAGGGCATTTACAATATCTTTCAGTCAACCGACTCCTTGTGAATAAAACTGGGTAGACAGAAACTGTACAGAAGCCTGTCAGATGTAATGTATCTGTATTTCAAAAAGGTACAGCCTTTTCACACACTGTGTCAAATGGATTCCGCCTGAGAATTACGTTAAGGGGTACACATGTCTGTAGAATACTAAACCACTTGTTAATTCTGGAGGAGGTGATTCAGTTGAACGAACAATTAAATCCTCATGATCAAAGGCAGTGCTTCAGCGTGGCCGCAGTCAAATGACTGAAACGTGTATGTAGATAGATAGATAGATAGATAGATAGATAGATAGATAGATACACACACGTTTATGTTTGTGTTTGTGTGCGTTTATTTGCGTAACCAGACACGTCCAAATACGCTCTTCTTCACAAGACGTCGATGACGAGATCGTAAAAACTTATCTTCATCATCAACGCTAAATACTCTGAACGTGATTCATTGTTAAGATGATCCACGTGTCATACATATACATACATGCATATCACACACACACACACACACACACACACACACACACACACACACACACACATATACACAAACACACACAAATAGAAACATGCTGTTATTGTGCATCGCAGTTCGATAGGAAACAATGATATTATTATATAGGTGTGCGTCGGTGTGTGCTTGTGCGTTTATATTACTGTGTGTGTATGAATGTATGTATGTATACGTATACATGTGCGTGTATGTGTGTGTGTCTTTGTCCCTATTTGTGTTTCGTAAAGGCTTAACTAATAGGGGTAATGTGGTGAGGCGGGTGGAATGTCTGACATTCAGAGGAGAAACGAGTAGGTGCGATCTCGGGCACGGAGACATTGTAGTTTTTGTGACCGAGACAATTAAGGGTCAAACTAGCCTAGGCCTCGCGACACTTCAGCGATGTCATTTAACCCCTGGCCAGCTCTGATCAAGCATGTGTATTATGCAGAACGGCGATTCAATGGTGTCAACTCCGTCTTTTTATTTATTTATCTATAGTTTTCTTTCGACTGTGCATCTCGAAGAGTTTGTTAAAGAGTCTGGTCAGGTTGGCTTGGGTGAACAATGAAGAATCTAATAAGTCTTGTCCTTCGTCTGTGAACGAAGATTCTTCCCCCTCTCTCTCTCGCACACACAGACATGTAGACCGAATGAGAGAGAGACAGAGAGACAGAGAGAGAGAGAGACAGAGACAGAGAGAGAGAGAGACAGAGAGAGACAGAGAGAGAGACAGAGAGAGAGACAGAGACAGAGAGAGAGACAGAGACAGAGAGAGAGAGAGAGACAGAGACAGAGAGAGACAGAGAACAAAACTGGAGATACTTCCGTTTTGCTGCAAGTTGCAGTAGACAGCTGCCAAGACGCCTCCAAACAAGGACAATAAAGTTCGTAGGGCAAACCATCCAAGCCTGGCGACTTGTCTCCTACGCAGCCTGCCATCGCATCCCATACGTCCGCAGCTGCGATGGGTCTTTCACAACACTTCGCCTCTCTTGCCGAGAGTCGTGGCAGGCCATGCAGGTAGGCACTCAAGTCTACTCTGCGTTCTAACCCACCAGTTATCCTGAACAGTCGGGTAAAGTGCTGTTGAAAGGCCTCACACATGCTTTCGGGCTCGAGTAATTCGCGCCCCTATTCATCTGTCAGAGACCTAATGATGACTTTGTTGCCTCGTTGCAACTTCGCCACTCAGGCCTCTCGGGCGGCTCCAATTCCTTCGTTTCTCAGAGTACGCATCCTAGCTCTGACAACGCACCCTTCGTGTTTGGCGTTGAAGTGTTGGTCGAGGGCCAACCTTGCCACCAGCACGTTGGACGCGATGCCACTTCTAGGTGCCTCTTCTAATTTCTTAACTAGGTCTCCTATTCTATTTCGATCTATCTGTCTATGGATAGATAGATAGATAGATAGATAGATAGATAGATAGATAGATAGATAGATAGATATGGAGAGAGTTGCGTCTTCATGCATCTATCCCAATGAAAACAGTCCTCCATATGTATCACGTGATAATATTTTTACGACTCCAGAAAACGGCGATAAGTTTTATTTATTTAGTTGTTCAGCGCTTTACACAGGAACAGAGAAGGAGAGAATGAAAATTTGAACGAAGAAGGGATGAATGGCAGCTATAATCCTCACCAGACAAACCAACCGAACGACCTTCTTCAAGTTCCGTCGCTTAATCTCTGCACGCTTAACGATGTTTCACTAACAGCAACGTTACAACAGAAACAGCGATTTATGGGATTAACCTGCGATTAATGAAATGATATATGTTTATACTCGTGAAGGTGCGTGGCTAAGTGGTTAGGGTGTTGTACTTACGATCGCTAGGTCATGGGTTTGATTCCTGCGCAGGGCGGTCTGTCATGTTCTTGAGCAAAACACTTCATTTTACGTTGCTATAATTCACTCGGCTATAAATGGGTAACTCTGTGAGGGAATAGTTTTCCGTTCAGGGAGTATTTTGGCCTGCTCGCCCAGCCAGCGAGGTGAAGTAAGTCGAAATCTAAAACAGTGCAAAGTGCATTGTAACCAGTGATGTTTAAAAACTTCCGATAGACTGGTCGATACCGTGACATGTTTATACTTAATTTATTACATAACAAAGGGTGCTAAAAAGTTCCTGGTTTTAAGTAAAAGAAAATACAGGAGGGTCAGTTATGATTTTATTCAACATATTTCCCTCTCAGATTCATACATTTATCGCAGCGCTCCTTCAGTTTTTCTAAGCCCTGTAAAAGAACTCAGTAGGTTGGGCCACCAACGAGGCCTTTCGCGACACCCTTAAAGCCAGGAACTTTCCAGCACCCCCTCGTATAGTGTAGAACAGCCCCTCGTTATAGTATAGAACATGTGAAGGCGCTTGGCCTTGTGGTTAGGGTGTTGCACTCGCCATCGCAAAACAAGAATGTGGTTTCGATTCCTGGACGGGTTGGTGCGTTGTGTTTATGAGCAAAACAATTTCAATTCACGTTTCTCCAGTCCAATCAGTTGTAAATGAGTTAACCCTACGATGGAGTGGCGTCCCATCCAGGGGGAAAGGGTGTGAACTCGTTTACTTATACGCCATGGAAACCGAGTAACCAGTCCGATGAGTCATAGGACTCGAGACAGCAATGTCCTGGGGTTGAGGCGCGTTTTCGATCGCTATATATGACAGACCCCTAACTGAAAGTTGGGGGGAGGGGGGAATTCCCCACTTTTCGCCGATGTCCAGGCTGAAGAGTCTAAAACTTTCACACACAGCACACATTAAAAAAAATTTTCCAATAATTGAGATTACGATTTTGCTCAGGAAAAAAAAAAAGACTTCAAAATTTTTTATTTTCTCGCCTTTAAAAGTGTTTTGTTTGTAACTTTTTCAAAAAAACAAAGCACGAATACTTTTTTTTGAAAGAAGTCATTGGATAATTCCTTTCCTGGATATTACAAAGGTGGAATGGTCAAGACTGGAACGTCTTCGATTCGTGGGATGATTTACTTATAAAGAACATAACACACACACACACACACATATACATGTGAATGTATAACGTACATCTCTCTGTGCGTGTCAGTATGTGTGTGCGTATGAATATATATATTTATGTGTATATATATATATTTATGTGTATATATATATATATATATATATAATACATACATACGTGTGTGTGTGTGTGTGTGTGTGTGTGTATGTGTGTGTGTGTGTGTGTGTGTGTGTGTGTGTGTGTGTGTGTGTGTGTGTGTGTGTGTGTGTGTGTGTTTATGTATATGCATGTGTGTGTCTCAGTAAAGCTGCAGAGAAATTTTTATCTGATTGGTCAACAAGTAACAGATTTAATCCGTTAGAGTTCCCTCCCTTGTCCCAAAAAACCCATTCAACATTTGCTTATTATTTTCGTCCCGAAGTCAGCAACGTTTTATTCTCTCAACCGGCATCAAACGACTTGCGAGTCCTTTTAATACACAAACAACACAACTCGATCCCTAAAACAAATATCTGGAAGATAAGAGAAAGGTATTGAAAACTAAATGTGACTTCCAGGAAGATGTATTGGCGATGTTCGCTGATGTATTTCACGAATCCTTTTCTTTTAACATAATTTACCGGATATTTTAAGTAAATAAATAGAGAAGGAAGAAATACCTTCTCCAAAAAAAAGAAAAAAAAACTTCGGTTTGGAATATCAGTCCTTCGAACTTCTGCACCTCATGGAGAAGGAAAAAAATCTTTCCCACCAAAATTTCAATTTCTGACAGTAATCCCAGGCCATATCGCGGTTTATCATTTAAGCTTACATTGATTTCTCTGTGGTGTTGTTTTGCATTTATTATAAAATAAATATATACAAATTATAAAAACAATAATAATAAATATACAGTGCAGTACTGCTTCTACTTCGCGGAGTTTCACCCATCGCGGGGTGTTTGGGAACGTAACATCCGCGATAGTCGAACGATTACTGTGTAAGTGTGTGTGTGTGTGTGTGTGTGTATATATATATATATATATATATATATATATATATACACCTTATACTTGTTTCAAGTCTTTAGACTGGGCCATGCTGGAATGCCGCCTTGAGGAATTTTTAGCCGAATCAATCGACCCTAATACTTTTTTTTTTTTTTTATAAGTCTGGTACTTATTCTATCGGTAACTTTTGCCGAACTGCTAATTTACGAGGACGTAAACACGCCAACAGCTGTTTTCAAGCAATAGTGGGGGACAAACAGACACGTGGGCATACACACGCACATGGACACACACACAAATATATATATATATATATATATATATATATATATATATATATATATATACACACGAAAAGGCTTCTTTCAGTTTCCGTCTACCAAATCCATTCACAAGGCTTAGGTTGGCTGAGGCAGTAGCAGAAGCCCCTTGCCCAAGGTGCCACACAGTAAGACTGAACTTGTAGCCCTCTAGGGAACCTCCTTGAAGGATTTTAAACTTATTGAACTGTGGCCATGCTGGTGCACCACCTTGGAGGTTTTAGTCAAACAAATCAACCCCAATCCTTATGATATTTTAAAAGCCTAGTATTTATTCTGACTGTTTCTTTTGCTGAACTGTTGGGTTACTAGGATGTAAACATACCAACACCAGTTACCATGTGGTCATGGGAAACAAACACTTGAGCGTGGCTGTTGCCAGTATCGCCTGACTGGGCCGTTGTGCCGGTGGCACGTAAAAGCACCCACTACACTCTCAGAGTGGTTGGCATTAGGAAGGGCATCCAGGTGTAGAAACTCTGCCAGATCAGATTGGAGCCGGGTGCAGCCATCTGGTTTCACCAGTCCTCAGTCAAATCGTCCAACCCATGCTAGCATGGAAAGCAGACGTTAAACGATGATTATATATATATATATATATATATATATATATATATATATATATATATATATATATATATATATATATATATATATATATATAATAATACAAAGAATATATATACATGTATACACACATATATGTACATACTTACATCTACATGTGTATATACATGCATATCAGGGTACAGGACGTTAGAACAATAAACTACAGACAACGGAACGAACATATAGGAAAACGGAAAGCCACTTGGAATATCCCTTCATCAGCTGTCTCTATTCTATCTAGACATTTCGAAGATAAGACAGAACGTACTCTAGAATAGTCTCTTCCTGAGTAGTGGATCAACCCACTACACAGAGGATTCCAAGGTGGCAAACACAAACCAAGACAGGAAAAAATGGACAGTGAAAACAACATTCAAAAGCCGTACGGCCAAACGCAAATCTGAGGTAGAACGCTAGTAGTTCGTCTTGCCTTCACAGCGGCTGGAGTGAAAAGAAAGTTGACCACAGGTCACACAAGAGCAGAGAGGATGGTGGAGGGAGGAAGTGGAACAAGGAGGAAGGGACAGAAGGGTATAGCAGTGAAGTAGAGGCCAGGACAGAGGTATAGATAGAAAGATGGAGGAAGACAGATAGATAAATAGATAGAAAGATAGATAGATAGATAGACAGATAGATAGATAGATAGATAGAAAGATAGTCATGTCAGAATAATAGTAGACTTACTTGCAAAAAAGGACGTGTGCGTTCAATAATGTAATAATACAAAGAATATATATACATGTATACACACATATATGTACATCTACATGTGTATATATATATATATATATATAAAATTAAAACAGTAGGGTAAAAAATTGGATATTAATTAATATCAATTTAATACCAGGGAACAAGCACATTAAAAGAATCAAGGAGATTCATAAAAAAATATCTGAGATCTCAAAGGATTATTGTATATGTATATATAAAGGAGACCACTAGGTGGATTGTTAATGTGCTAGAAGATCACATGTAATGCGTCTACTAAGACTGAATTGTTCTCAAAGAAAATTTAGCTCCACCTAGTGGTCTCCTTTATATATATATATATATATATATATCTTAATATATAAATCTGAAGTTGTGTGTCTGTGTGAAGCCTTTATGAAAGTTTATAGAAATCCACATTTTCCACTTTTTCGTAAAAATTTTTACATCAATGGAATTTTCTCGATGTGAACTTTCCAGTGCAGTAATTAGATTTTTTAAATTCCGTTTACTTTGTGTGATTTAAGGGAGATTTGGTTGTTGTTTCTAGCAACTTTTATATTTCATCCCTTCTACCTGGAACGCTATTCTTACACACGCGCTCACCACCTGCAACCCTCACCACCTACATCTAATCCACCCATCTATCCCCACATACCATCTGAATCTACTACCCCTATCTACTATCCCACCACCACATCCACCAGACCTGCCACCCTTATCTATTATATCCCTGTACCCATTACTACCACCACCTGTATCTATCACCCTTATGTACAGCCTCCATCTGCCACCACCCTTATCCAGTCAATCATTTATACTCCTATCAACCACCCTACCTATCACCCCATCTATCCCACCCCACCCTATTTAACACCCTCATCAAGTACTTTCATCTAGAACCCCCACCGACAATCCCCATCTATCCTATCCATCTACCCTAGCCATCCATCACCTTTATATACCCACCACCCATATCACACCCATCTACTACCCTTCCCACCCCTACCCATATCTATCACCTTTACATTACCCCCTACTTACCACCCTTATCTGTTACCCCCGCTCCCTACCTTCTCTACTTCATCCATACACCTCACCAAGCCACACCCATATCCCATCCCTTGTGTACCCCCTGTACCCCCATCCGCATCTTCCACCCTCATTATTGATTACAGATATTTTCCTCAGCAACCTCCAATGCTAACTAAATCTCAACCAATCAGTAATAATATCTTTAAATACAGCCTGCCATACTGCAGCAGCATTTCATTCAGTCACATAATTGCAACCAATAATTAACAACCAGTTAATTAATCTAATTAATAATAAGTTATGATCAATGAGCACACACACACACAGACACACAATTATACACCTACTCACACATATTTTCATACAACTGCACATATTACAATTCTTAAAGAATGTGTACATCAATGTGTATATCTCGTTAAAGTATGCCTGTGTATGTATGTATGTATATACAACCCCCATCTATCCTAGCCACCTATCACCTTTATTTACCGACCCTTACTATTTAAACTGTGTATGTGTGTGCACACCTATATATAGATATAATTTTTAAAGTGTATATATAAATATATATATACATATATATATATATATATATATATATATATATATATATATATATATATATATATATATATATATATATATAAAATACAGTGTACATTTAAACACATCAGAGATGTCCATAATAGGACATCTAACCTGCTAGAAGGAGCAGTCAAAACTCCACACCACAAATTAGGGATGATTTCGAAAGGAAAGTAAATGTTTTTATTTTTCATTTCCTTTCGAAATTATCCCTAATTTATATATGTATATATATATACATATAAAGTTTGTTTGCGTGTATACACTTATAGATAGATAGATCAATCATATTTGTTTAGGTTGTGTTTATGTGCATATGTGCATAAACAAACATATACTTAAAAAATTTGTATATATCTGTATATATGTATATATATATATATATATATATATATACACACACATACACACACAGTATTTTGTTATAGATGTAACAACTGTTTATGTTAATTCATAATGTTTGTGTTTTTTTTTCCATTTTATCCTCCAATTCCTTCTGCTACTGTTTCCACAACTGTAGTAGTAGTAGTAGTAGTAGTAGTAATGGTGGTGGTGGTGGTGGTGGTGGTGGAGGTAGTAGTAGTAGTAGTAGTAGTAGTAGTAGTAGTAATGATGGTGGTGGTGGAGGTGGTAGTAGTAGTAGTAATCTCCTCATTGTCAACACCACCCTGCTTCCATTAACACCAGCCAACTAACCAACCAATCAGCCAGCCAACCAGTCTGACAGTTCGATATTCCCAGCCTCTCTTTATTGATTGGAATCAGTCTGGCATCATCACCATCAACACCATCATCACCACCACCAACAACAACAACATTACCGCACCTACTACTAGCACCAACATTACTAATATTGCCACACCATCACCACTACTGCTACTACCATCATCAACAACAACAACACTATTACACCATTATTACACTATTATTACTACAACCACCACCACTACCGTCACCACCACAATCCACCATCTCCACTAAAACCACCTCCATCATTACTACTGTCACCTCAGCACTGATATTACCACCACTACTACCACTTCACCCCACACCACCACTACTGTGCCACACCCCACCACAGAGATATCCATCTCCCTTTCTGTATGATTCTTTTTCCCTGTATTACGATGACTCGCCACCACTTTTCATTGTATATGGATATTGATGAGACAATAAAGGTGTGTACAGGTGTGTGAATGTGTGTGTTTGTGTCTGTGTGTGTGTGTGTGTAAACACGTGTGTGGATAGGTATGTGTGTGTATTTATGTATTCTTTTTATTCTTTTTTATTTGTTTCAGCCATTTGACTGTGGCCATGCTGGAGCACCACCTTTAGTCGAACAAGTCGACTTATTCTTTGTAAGCCTAGTACTTGTCTTGTTGGTCTCTTTTGCCAAACTGTTAAGTTACGGGGACGTAAACACACCAACGTCAGTTGTCAAGCAATGGTGGGGTGACAAACACAGACACACACACATATGATGAACTTCTTTCAGTTTCCATCTACCAAATCCACTAACAAGGTTTTGATCGGCCTGAGGCTATAGTAGAAGACACTTACCCAAGGTGCCACGCAGTGGGACTGAACCCAGAACCATGTGGTTGGGAAGCAAGCTACTTACTATATATATATATATATATATATATATATATATATATATACACACACACATATGAATATCTATCCATCCATATGTATAACATATTTAAGGAAGAGAGGTGACAAAGGAATAATGATTATCTTATGAACTTCATTAGCTTACAGCTGTTTCCACTATAAGATGTGGTGGATTCATAGTTGAGTGCCGGAGTAACACCTTACAGTTTCATCAGAACTTCAAAGATGAAATACAATTTATTAGCTGTAAGCTAATTGCTTTATTCCTTTGTCATCTCATTTTCATTGCATTTCTCTGTATTCATCTAACACTTTGCTCTGAAGCATACGTATATTGAGTCCTACACCAGGTTATTAGTATCACAATGCCTAAGTGAAATCATCATTTAACATCCGTTGTCCATGTTGGCATGGGTTGGAAAGTTTGACCAAAGCTGGGGAGCTGCACCAGACTCCAGTCTGATTTGATTGGGTGCCCTTCCTAATACCAACCACTTTACAGAGTGTGTTGGGTGCTTTTATGTGGCACCACATGGGCGATTCTGCATATACATACTGTACTCTTTTACTTGTTTCAGTCATTTGACTGCGGCCATGCTGGAGCACCGCCTTTGATCCCAGGACTTATTCTTTGTAAGCCCAGTACTTATTCTATCGGTCTCTTTTGCCGAACCGCTAAGTTACGGGGATGTAAACACACCACTATCAGTTGTCAAGCGATGTTGCGGGGACAAACACAGACACACAAACACATACACATATATATATATACATATATACGACGGGCTTCTTTCAGTTTCCATCTACCAAATCCACTCACAAGGCTTTGGTCGGCCCGAGGCTATAGTAGAAGTCACTTGCCCAAGGTGCCACGCAGTGAGACTGAACCCGGAAACATGTGGTTGGTAAGCAAGCTACTTACCACACAGCCACTTCCACGCCTATATATAAATTTTCTTATAATCATGTGTGTATAAATATATACATATACACACACACGCACACAGGCATATATATATATATGAATATCTGCATACAGACGTATACATACATACACAGTTTTCCAGTTTTTCTAAGCTCTGTAAAAGAACTTGGGAGGTTGAGCCCCAAAAC
>NC_142948.1:26075014-26110014 GCF_046866305.1 Octopus bimaculoides | reverse complement strand
CACTTGACAACCGATGTTGGTGTCTTTATGTCCCTGTAACATTAGCAGTTCAGTAAAAGAGAATGATAAAATAGCTACTAGGCTTACAAAGAATAAGTCCCAGGGTCAATTTCTTTGACTATAAAACCCTTTAAGGTGGTGCTCCAGCATGGCCACAGTCAAGTAACTGAAACAAGTAAAAGAATAAATACGAACACACACACACACTTGTACAAAGAGAATGAATAAAGCACTGCATAGACAGACAGACAGACACACACACACACACACACACACAGAGCCAGACAAACACATGAAAACAGAATTAGCAAACACTTTGTACGACTAAAACTGGTAATACACACAAACACATACAACACAACACACACACACACACACACACACACATATACACATCTATGTATACACAACTTGGCATACATTTTCAAATATATACCCCTTCATACACACCCGATGTGTGTGTGTGTGTGTGTGTGTGTGTTGATTAATAGAGAATGATTAAAGTTTTGTATATGTAACCAGCAAATGACTAATGCGTGAAATACTGTCACTCACCTAAAAATACATACAAAACACACATATACACACATCTATCTGTTCAATATATGCATGAGTATATGTGTGTATATCTGAATATAGATATGAATCTTTCATACGTGTGTGTGTGTGTGTTTATGTGTATATGTTTGGGTGTGTAATTTGTTATGTATGCATGTGTTTCTGTACATTTATTTATGGTGTATATAAATTTCCTTATATAATTTATTTCATGTATAATACGTAACTAAGGTAGCAAGCTGGCAGAATTGTTGAGATGCTAAATAGCATTTCATCTGTCTTCAGGTTCTGAGATCAAATTTCACTGAGAGCAACTTTACCTTTCATCCTTTCAGGGTCAATGAAATAAGTACCAGTTACGCACTGGAGTCAATGTAATTGATTAGCCCCCTCACCCAAAATTCCAGATTTTGTGCCTATAATAGAAAAGACATATAATACATAACACATTATATATATATATATATATATATATATATATATATATATATATATATGTATGTATACATAATATGTGGTATAGGCATAGGAGTGGCTGTGTGGTAAGTAGCTTGCTTACCAACCACATGGTTCTGGGTTCAACCCCACTGCGTGGCACCTTGGGCAAGTGTCTTCTACTATAGCCTCGGGACAACCAGAGCCTTGTGAGTGGATTTGGTAGACGGAAACTGAAAGAAGCCTGTCATATATATGTATATATGTGTGTGTGTGTGTGTGTGTGTGTGTGTGTGTTTGTCCCCCCAGCATCGCGTGACAACCGATGGTGGTGTGTTTACGTCCCCGTAACTTAGCGGTTCGGCAAAAGAGACCGATAGAATAAGTACTAGGCTTACAAAGAATAAGTCCTGGAGTCAACTTGCTCGACTAAAGGCGGTGCTCCAGCATGGCTGCAGTCAAATGACTGAAACAAGTAAAAGAGTAAAAGATTATATATGCATCCCACACACTAACACACACACACATAAGAAATCATCAATCATCTGTCAGTATCATCATAAGTCTCAATTATTCAACAATCGTTGGCACTAATTCTTGATACGTTGTCATTGAATAATTATGCATGTGGTTGAATATTCCACAGGCGTGTGTTCCCCTTGTGTATTCCTTAAATCTGATCATCATAGCAAGACATACAACAAAGCTGATACTATGAACTACAGAAACAATCCAGCCACCAGGCTTCTATGTTGCTTCTGTCAACCTCCTTTTCTTCAGAAACATTACTGTAGGGGATGGGGACCAAAAAAACAACCCAACCACCCAAGTAGTCATGAGCTAAGATTGAACCTGGTGACTCATGACTGTGAAGTAAACTTCTTAAACACTTGTCTATGATTGTACCTATGACATATAATGGATATTGATTGGTTATGGTTATTAATGAATATTTAATGATAAGAGACCAAAATAAATGATAGCCTCTATAAAGTCTATATATATAAAGCTGTCTGGTTCTAGTGTGTAATTAACCATCACCTGGGACATTAATTACACCACTCATAATATATAGGAAGGGCATCCAGCCGTAAAAACCATGCCAAATCAGACAGGGAAGCTTGGCGCAGTCCCCAGGCTTACCAGCTCGAGCCAAACCATCCAACCCAAGCCAGCATAGAAGATGGGCATTATTCGATGATGATGATGATGATGATGATGATATGTAAGTTTTAGGATAAGATACATCTTAGCTAGGGTGCATCGTCAGCGATGTTTCTAGATTTCTAGAATCTCAGAGGAGTTTGTGTACTTTCAACATCAGACTTTAACTCACTTATTTGACCCAGCCAAGGTCAATCAAGTTCCAGCCAAACCACTGGTCTGACCTAGAGCTTTCAAGAATGAATCTTGACAGCCGACCTCTATTGCCTCACAATGTGCCAATCCCAATTTATGCATATATATATATATATATATATATATATATATATATATATATAGATAGATAGATATACAGTAGTCACCATATATATATATATATATATATATATATATATATATATATATATATATATATATAGATAGATAGATAGATAGATAGATAGATATACAGTAGTCACCATATATATATATATATATATATATATATATATATATATATATATGTATATATATATTGAAAGTTGCCCTATCGGATAGCTTTTAAGCTAGCCCCTGTGGAGGGCTCTTCATTGTACATTGAAGTTAACTTTGATGTATTGTTTTAAACACCAAAAGCTGAGGTAAACGTCCTGAGAAACCGTCTCATTTTGGCATTGAGCTAAATAAGCAAAGAATATATCATCAGATGAACTTTCATCAGTACTGGTGGATGGACTCTTGTATCACATGATGTGATTTCAGAGTAATTTGTATCTCCTCAACATCAGGTGCTGATCATTGAATGCCAGAGCAAAATTCTGTCAAACCAATACAGTTTAACACATTCCGTGATTGGTGCTTGTTGCCAAGAAGCACAAATTATGCCATGATCATGTAATACAAGTGCTGAGGAAATTTCATCTGTTGATATAATCAGTGCCTTTTAGCACTTAGTGTCTATATGCAGTGATTACTCAGAACAATTACTGCAGCTTATGGCATTTAAAACAAAACTTCCAAGTTAAGTTAGATGTGTTTAGTAATACTCATTACTAAAAGCTGCTTCTGTCACTCAGAAGTGTGACGAAAGAACTCTGGCCGAAATAAGATTAAGATTAATGTAATATAAAGCTGAAGCAAATTAACACCAAATATACAGTGCGTGTGTTTTTATTGGCTAAACTGGCAATATGACCATCCCCCAAGTACAACAACATCTGTTTCAACACACGATTTCACATCAAAAATCTTGCAAAACAAATATACAAATATATATATATATATATATATATATATATATATATATATATATATATATATATATATATATATATATATATATAACTTCTATCTTTTACTTGTTTCAATCATTGGACTGTGGCCATGCTGGGGCACTACCATGAAGGATTTAGCTGAACAAATGGAACCCAGTATTTATTTTCTTTTCAAGCCTGGTACTTATTCTATCAATCTCTTTTTGTTGAACTGCTATGTTACAGGGATATAAACCAGTTGTTAAACAGTGGTAGGTAAGAAACTAAAATATAAAGGATAACGACGATGATGATGATGATGATCCAACAGATTATAATCAAGTCATTCCTTATTCTTCCGATCCTTTGAATTTAACACTCCAATGATTCATAACCATTCAGCATCACATACATTACATATATGAGCCTTTACATATATGAACCTTTACATGGTTGCTCATTTTGCTAGAAAGAACAGCAAAATCTCTTTAAAAAAAAATGTGGAGCACATGGTTATAGCAACTAAATCTCTCAATAGTAATAATAACCGTTTCAAATTTTGGTACAAGGGCAGCAATTTCAGGGTGAGAAAAGCTAATTACATTGATCCCTTGGCAGGAACTGAAAATCAGAACAGAAAGTGCTGGAAGAAATGCTCAGCATTTTTTTCTGATGCTCTTACAATTCAGCCAGTTTGCTGTCTTCATAGATAATAATAATAATAATAATGATGATGATGATGATGATGATGATGATGATGATGATAGTAATAATGATAATAATAATCATGATAATAATGATAACGATAATAATAATAATCATGATAATAATGATAACGATAATAATAATAATAATAATAATAATAATAATAATGATAACGATAATAATAATAATAATAATGATAACGATAATAATAATAATAATAATGATAACGATAATAATAATAATAATAATAATAATAATAGCTAATAATAATAATAATATTATTTAATAATGATAATAATAATAATATTATCTAATAATAATAATAATAATAATAATAATAATAAAAAAGTGAAATAAAATTTATGCTCATGCTTGTACATGTGTATGTGTATACACACACACGTGTGTGCAACAAGTATGGATGTCAATAGTTTATGCACAAATATGCATGTGCATGCATATATATATATATATATGTTTCTTTCTAAATTACTTATTAGGCTACATAAATTAAAGTATATAAGAGTAAAACTAGATTAAAATAAAGAATAAAAATAAAATAAAAATACAATATATTAAACCAGTGTATCTTGGATAAAACTATCCCTTTAAGAGGTCTAAATATCCTCATAGTGACTAATATAGATATATGTGTGTGTCTTTGTGTCTGTGTTTGTCTCCTCATCACAATTTGACAACTGGTGTTGGTGTGTTTACATCCCCATAACATAGTGGTTCGGCAAAAGAAATTTATAGAATAAATACTAGGCTTAAAAAATGTCCTGGGGTTAATTTGACTAAAACCCTTCAAGGCAGTGCTATATTTTGATGCCTGTTGGGTGGGAGAAATATCAGTAAAGAAAGAAATTATAAGGAATTCCTTCACTACATCAACCTCCAAGACTAATTTAAATTACAAAAGAACATAAACTATCTGTTCTGTGGCATGGGGTGGGGTGGAGCTAACCCCAAATCAGCTCTCATCAACCAGCTTTTTTTCTTTAAGATTTAGGTCCTCTTCTGCTGCTCAGTGCACTGAGTTTTAAGCTTCCTCTGTCAGGTTTGGTTAGCAGCTACTCTTGCACATCTATTCTGTATAATGTTGACCATCTTCAGATCGTTTTGAAATATCTGCTGTCAAGCAATCTTCAGCCCACCTTTTTTACACCTGTTATTAGTTGATACCAAAATCACGGTTGTTTTCAAGTGCCAATTTTCATCAGACTTTTTACCCTTTGGTTCCTATTTTACTCAGGTGGATCTTAATAGCTATTTCGTGTTTTTAAAAAAAAATCCTTTTATATTTTTTATAATTAACTATTATTAAGAACTGTATAAAAATTTGTTTTTAATATTTTGCATATTGTAGAAATATAAGCAATTTATTGCACATAAGCTTTAACACTAAAATCTTATGTGACCTTCCCACCAAGGGCTATGTGAACACTGGTTGGGAACCACTGCTTTAGTGTGTGGTCTACCTGACCATTTATACTTTAGCGTGAAGTCTAATCCTAGTCCAAACTGTAACCCTTACCATTAACCCTAATCTCTAACCCCTAATGCTCAATGGTCATATGTAAGCCAGATGAGAACCAATGAGCTAGACAGAAAATGTGGTCAGAATCAGTACCCTGCTACAATCTCTTGCAGTGGTCATGACCCTGCTCTTCTCAGAATCTCCTCATTTGTGATATGGTTCCACTAGCTGAACTTCAGGATCTTTCTGAGGAACTTTTGAAGGAATACGTTTAGTTTTCTATCCATACTAAGTGTGCTCTTCCAGATCTCTGAGAGTGGAGAGTTCAATGACATTGACATTCTGTTTAAACTATTGCAGATCAACACCAGTAGGAAAGACAAGAGCAGGGAGGAGATTCCAGAGGGATAATGTTCTGGGTGAAAAAGGATTCAGCATAGTGGTTAATCCAGAAAAGAGGAGATGGACACACCAAGGGTATTGAGCTGCCCTTCCTTTGTCTTTATGTCTTATATATATATATATATTTTTTTTAGTAAATCTCTACTCTTTGTCTCTTTCTAATGATGTTGGTAATCACGGTAGCTATTATTTATTCATTTTATGTCGCAATTTCTGGACTATAATGTCATTCGTTACGTCATTTCCACAAGAACCAATCACAAGTTTACTGCATTCTTAATGGTGAGAGCCACAAGAGATTGGCACCATTTTTTTGTTTTTTTTTTCCATGGTTTCTTACAGACATTTATATCCTTCATTGCTATACACAACCAAAACACACACATATATATATTTACCCATAAGAGTGGCTTCCAGTTTCTGTCTACCAAATTCTACAGCCATATACTCTGTTGGAAAATGTTTGCTCAGGGTGATGTACCATACAGTAGGATTGAACCTGGAACTATGTGGTTACAAACAGATCAGACTTCTTAGCTACGCATCTACCCCTGTGTCCTCAACACATCATCACTGCTATTACTACACCTGTTATTGATTGATTAACTAGCTCAGGTGACTCAGTCACCAGACTTGACATGACTCAGAATCCAGACATAAGTCTTATTCATTCCAGAGAAATAAAGAATTATTATTATTATTATTATTATTATTATTATTATTATTATTATTAAGGTGGTGAGCTTGTAGAATTGTTAGCACGCCAGACAAAATACTTAGTAGCATTTCGTCTGACTTCATATTCTGAGTTCAAATTCCACCCAAGTTCACTTTACCTTTCATCCTTCTGGGTTGATAAAATAAGTACCATTTGAACAAAGGGGTTGACTTAATCACCTCATCCCCTTCTCCGAAAATGCTGCCAAAATTATTATTAAAAGGTAGCAAGCTGGCAGAATCATTAGCATGTCAGGCAAAATGTCATCATGTTCTAAGTTCAAATTCTGCCAAGGTTGACTTTTTAACATTGTCAGCATGGAGAGAGGAGGCTGGTATGCATGGGGGACTGCTGGCCTTCCATAAACAACCTTGACCATACTTGTGCCTTGGAGGGTAACTTCCTAGGTGCAATCCCATGGCCATTCATGACCAGAGGAGGTCTTTATCCTTTACCCTACACAATGGCATACAAGACACTTCTTTATCCCAAAAATGTCTCTAAAAAATCACCCCAGCCCTACATGCAAAGTTGGGCCTCCCATAAGCTTCAACCCTTTAACATTCACATTACTCTGACAAATGTAATGCTTATTCATTCACGTTGCTTGGAATTAAGATGGAAGGCTGGCAGAATCATTAACACACTAAGCAAAATGTTTAGCAGCATTTCATCTCTGTTTACGTTCTGTGTTCAAATCCTACTGAGGTTGACTTTGCCTTTCATCTTTTTGGGGGTCAATAAAATAAGTACCAGTTTAGCACTGGTACTGATGTAATCAACTAGCCCCCTCCCCTGCCTCCCAAATTTCAGACCTTGTGCCTTTAGTAGAAAGGATGATTATCATTTTTATTAATGTAGCAAGCTGGCAAAATCATTAGCATGCTGAGTTCAAATGCCACCATTGTTGACTTTGCCCTTTATCCTCTCGGGGTCGATAAAATAAACAGCAGTCAAGCTCTAGGGTTGATGTAATCAACAAAACACCTCTCCACCAAATTTCAGGCCTTGTACTTATAGTAGAAAGGATTGCTTTGAATTAAACATGCTTTACCTTGTAGCTTGATTGTACATTACCTTACTCTTTTACTCTTTTACTTGTTTCAGTCATTTGACTGTGGCCATGCTGGAGCACCACATTTAGTTGAGCAAATCGACCCCAGGACTTATTCTTTGTAAGCCTAGTACTTATTCTATCGATCTCTTTTTGCCAAACCGCCAAGTTACGGGGACGTAAACACACCAGCATCGGTTGTCAAGCGATGGTGGGGGGACAAACACAGACACACAAACACAGACACACACACATATATATATATATATATATATATATATATATATACACATATACACGACGGGCTTCTTTCAGTTACCGTCTACCAAATCCACTCACAAGGCTTTGGTCGGCCCGAGGCTATAGTAGAAGACACTTGCCCAAGGTGCCATGCAGTGGGACTGAACCCGGAACCATGTGGTTGGTAAGCAAGCTACTTACCACACAGCCACTCCTGCTTATTTCTGTCAGAGTACTCCTTACCATCATGATTGAGAAGTGGAGGTAATGAGGATTCCAAGGAAGGAATTGGCTGGAAGCATGGGATCATCATCATCATTTTAATGACCCCATTTCTATATGTGCCTTAGTTGGATGAAGTTTATTAAGGTACATTTTCTACAGCCAGGTGCCTTTCCTGTCACCAACCCTCACCTGTTTTCCAAACAAGGTAATATTTACCCATGGTCAGGCATGGTTCTGCAGGATATTGGAAATGAATGACACTGCTTGTGTGACAGTGACATAACTATCATACAATGTCAAGACAAGGAGACATACACACACACGATTCTCTCAGTTTCTGTCTACCAAATCCACTCAAAAGGCTTTGGCTGTGATGAGTAGAAGACACTTACCCAAGGTGTCACTCAGTGGAACTGAACCCAAAACCATGTGGTGAGTTGCATCTCCTAGCAGAAATGATACTGTTTTTTGGTGACAAGAGCAGAAATTGAACCTAGGTAGCACTAAACAGGAACAGATAAAGTATCTTCTTTGAGGATCTTATAATTGTGATAAATTACTGCTCTGCACTGCTATTTCTTTTAATCAACTCCCAAAGGGATGAAAAGCAAAGTTGACCTTGGTGGGATTCAGACTCAGAATGCAGAGAACAGGATCAAATACTGTGAGGTATTCTGGCAATTCACCATACATATATATATACATACATATATACCAACCTTGGTATAATCTGCCTACCCAAACAATATTAATTAAATATTGAATATCAAGATTCCGTGAAGGATTGTTTGTACCTGATATTCCTGCTGTGTGTGGTCATAATGGAACCCAGCTAAGTAAAGATATCTGCTCTTGGTAATTCAGACATGTCTTTGCAGTCGTCTGATGAGAACAGTTTCTTTCAAATTGATGTAATGATTTCATTTATCAATTAAAGGAGCCACTTGAAACAGCCATAATGAAGTGACACCTGAGTAACTTTGTTACTCATATACATGTGTGTGTGTGTGTGTGTGTGTGTGTGTGCATGTGTTTGTGTGTACATTTCAGGTTTACAAGAAGAGTGATGACAGTGATTCAAAACTTTGGTCAGTTAGCCTTCATCAGATAGTATGCTATGAAGGCTAGTAGGCTGAAACTTTGAAGTCACTGCCAAGACTCTTCCTGTAAAAATATAATATGTACTGTGTGTGTGTGTGTGTGTGTGTGTGTGTGTGTGTGTGTGTGAATGCGCATGGCTTAGTGGTTAGGGTATTCAGCTCAGGATCATAAGGTCATGAGTTTCGTTCCTGGGGTCACAATATGTCCTTGAGAAAAACATTGGCTAAAATGTGTTGTACCAGTAATTCAAAAGGGACAACCTTGTCCCATTCTGTATTGTGGTGAATATCTGCCTGAGAACTACATAAGGGTATGCAAGTTTCTGGAGTACTCAGCCTCTTGCATGTCAGTTTCCATTGATTGGATCAGCTGGAACACTTGTCGCCGTAACCAACAAAGTGCCATTTAAATATATATATATATATATATATATATATACATGTATACATGTATGTTATATGTATCCATGTATTTTATATGTGTATGTAATACATATATATATATATATATATATGCACGGCGGTGCATCAGCATGGCCGCAGCTCTAAGCTGAAACTATAAACAAAACAATATATATATATATATATATATATATATATATATATATATATATATACACACACATATATATACATATATGCATATATTTTATGCATGTATGGATTATATATATGTATCTATATATATATATATATATATATATATATATATACACACACACACACACACACACACATATATACATATATTTTATGCATGCATGTATCATATATATGTACATATGTGAAGTGATGCATCTTGCTCAAGGAAAAAACATGCCACCCACCCTAGAATTAAATCCACAACTTTGAGCCCAAGACCTTAACAACTAGTTTACATATCTCCACAGACACAGATAGTGAGATAAAGACACAGATAGACAGATAGATCTGATCAAGCACATATAGAAATCCACAATTGTAGAAGAATGCAATGTTAAAAGCAGAATAGGTATATTTCACTCATTGCTTCATTGTACTGATATAACTGATATAATAAAGTCTTCCTTATGTCAAATTTGCTAGTTTGCTTTGAAATGACAAAAGTTGAAACATCTTGGCCATTTTGTAAAAGAACAACTATTAGACATCACACACACACACACACACGCACACACACACACACATATATATATATACCTTCTTATAATTTGAGGGTATGCCTTAGCACGTCTTCACCATCTTCTTTCCTTTTCCAATCGGAATAACCCAGGTATCTTCTCTACGACAAAACACCTCTTCCTGTCCCTCTATCATACTTTAATCTTTGAACACTTGGCACTGAGCCATCTCTTTCAATACTACACTCCAATCCTCAGTTGAGGGATTTTGCCTTGCAGATCTGAAAAAAAAACTTATTGACCCATTATTCCTGACCCTGGAGTAACTACAACTTAAAAAAGTAATCATAAAGGTCAAGAGAGGAATTTAAATAGATATATATGAATGATTGACCTGTAATAAAATAAACTGGTGTATATACCTTTAGCATTACGAAATATCATGCTTTCATTTTTATTTAACAAAACTGCCCTCTATGTTCCATGTGATTTATCATTAGGCAATAAAGAATGTGAGGCTTTTATAAACTTGGAAATATCTGAACTAATTCACTGGTGCTGGTGCCACATAAAAAGCATCCAGTACACTGTGAAATGTTTGGCATTAGGAAGGGCAACCAGCTGTAAAAACCATGCCAAAGCTGACATTGGAGCTTAGCATAGTCTTCTGGTTCATCATCTGTTATCAAACCATCCATCTCATACAAGCATGGTTTGTTGTTGGCACTCCCTCACTTACGACGTCGAGGGTTCCTGTTGATCTGATCAACGGAACAGCCTGCTCGTGAAATTAACGTGCAAGTGGCTGAGCACTCCACAGACATGTGTACCCTTAACGTAGTTCTCAGGGATATTCAGCGTGACACAGACTGTGACAAGGCTAGCCCTCTGAAAGACAGGTACAACAGAAACAGGAAGTAAGAATGAGAGAAAGTTGTGGTGGAAGAGTACAGCAGGGTTCACCACCATCCCCTGCAGGAGCCTCGTGGAGCTTTAGGTGTTTTCGCTCAATAAACACTCACAACGCCCGGTCTGGGAATCGAAACCGCGATCCTACGACCATGAGTCCGCCGCCCTAACCACTGGGCTATTGCGCTTCCACAACAAGCATGGTAGACAGCCATTAAATGATGGTGATGACCTCCAATGCTCAGGGCTTTCTATGCATCTACACCAGTCATGAGTTGGTCACGGTAAGATTACCTCGCTTTTGTTTTAGCAAGACTAGCAATTACCTATAAATACAAACTCCCTCTTTCTATGTCATCAACGTTTATTCAAAGGAAAGGACCACAAACTTGGACCAATACAGCCCAGCACTGATGTTGTGATAAGCTTTCACCCTACACGAGTGAAAGGCAAATTTAATCTTCGTAGGATTTCCCCTCAGTACACAGTGTTAGAATAAATATCATGAGGCATTTTATCCAATACTCTGATAACTTTGCTAATACAATTTAATATTGATTGTATTAGCAATCGCTAATAATAATTCACTTGTGCTTGTATCATAAAATTCTTCTTCTTCTTCTTATTATTATTATTCTGAGTTCAAATGCTGCCAGGGTCAACTTTGCCTTTCATCCTTTCAGGGTCGATTAAATAAGTACCAGTTACACACTGGGGTCAATATAATTGACTTAATCCATTCCCCCCAATTTGAGGCCTTGTGCTTCCAGTAGAAAGAATTATTATTATTATTATTATTATTATTATTATTATTATTAAACTCTGCCAAGGTCGATTTTGCCTTTTATCGTTTCAGGGTCAATTAAATAAATACCAGTTATGCACTTGGGTCAATATAATCAACTTAACCCTCTCCCCCAAATTTCAGGCCTTGTGTCTATAGTAGAAAAAATTATTATTATTATTATTATTATCATTAAATTCTGCCAAGGTCAACATTGCCTTTCATCCTTTTAAGGTCATCATCATCATCCTTTAACATTCGCTTTCCCAGCAAGCATGGGTTGGATGGTTTGACTGAAAACTGGCAAGTTGGGGAGCAGCACCAAGTTCCAATCTGATTTGGTATGGCTTCTATGGCCGGATGCCCTTCCTAATGCTACTGGTTGACTACTGGAGTCGATGTAATCAACTATCCTCCTCCCACAAATTTCAGGCCTTGTACCTATAGTAGAAAGGATTATTATCATTATTATTATTATTAAAGCAGTGGCTGGCAGAAACACTAGCATGCTGGACAAATGTTTAGCAGTATTTCGTCTGCCGTTACGTTCTGAGTTCAAATTCCACAGAGGTTGACTTTGCCTTTCATCCTTTCAGGGTCAATAAAATAAGAACTAGGAAAGCACTGGGGTAGGTGTTATTGACTTATGCCTCCCCCGAAATTACTGGTCTTGTGCCAAAATTTGTAATAATAATAATAATAATAAAAATAATAATAATAATAATAATAATAATTCCACATTTTTTATTTGGAATGTGGAATCTAAAAACAGAAACAATTCCTATCATAGTAGGTGCCTTAGGTATAATAAAAAAATATTCAGACAAATACATAACAAAAACACCAAGACTTACAAATATATATAACATACAGAAAATTGCACTACTGGGTACTGCACACATTCTATGCAAAACACTTTCAATACAGTAAACATAAGAGCACCACAGCACATACCCAAGGTGCACAGAGCTGCGCTCTGTAGTGAAGTGAAAGCACGTTATAAAAATGAAACTACTGAACAATAATAATAATAATAATTATCATTATTAAGGTGACAAGCTAGCAGAATCATTAATGTGTCAGACAAATGCTTAGCAGTTTTTCTTCTGGCCTTACATTCTGAGTTCAAATGCTGCAAAGGTCAACTTTGCCTTTCATCTTTTTAGGCTTGATTAAATAAGTACCAGTTGAGTACTGGGGTTGATATAATCAACTAGCCACTTCCCCACCAAATTTCAGGCCTTGTGCCTATAGTAAAAAGGATTACTATTATTATTAAGTGGCGAGCTGGCAGAATCGTAAGCATGCTGGGCAAAATGCTTAGCGGCATTTCATCTGTCTTCACATTCTGGGTTCGAATTCTGCCAAGGTCAACTTTGCTTTTCATTCTTTCGGGGTCAGTAAAATAAATACAGGTTGAACACTGAGGTTAATGTAATCAACTATTCCCCTCCCTCAAATTTCAGGCCTTGTGCCTATAGTAAAAAGAATTATTATTATTATTATTATTATTATTATTATGATTATTATTAATAATAATTTCTGTTTCTGCATTCTATCTATCAATAAATAGAAGAAACTGTAGAGCTAGAGCTACACCAAATATCTCACAGGATTCTGCCTCTCAGTGTATGGCATAAACTATAAGGTTATGCTAAATATCTTATGGTATTGTGTCTCTCAGTAAACGGCAGAAACTGGAAAGAGCTCCACTGAATACTTTACACCATTCTGTTCCATCCTTTTTATGTGCTCAGATCAATTTTTCTTTTATTCCTTTTATGGTTTTCCCTTACATTTTCCTCTTCACCACTCTTTCATCTAAACCGGTGTTTCTCAATTATTTTTCACCCATGGACTCCTTTGATTCCTGTTTTATTTTATTGGATCCTCCTAGCTGTTTCATGTTCAAAAAAGAAAATCCCGTTATATTTTTATGATTAAATATTATTAGGAATTGTATAAAAATAATTATCAAAATATTTTGTGTATTGTAAATGTTTAACCAATTTATTGCAGATAAATTTTAACCACAAAACCTTATATGGACCCCAGTTGAGAACCACGGAACTAATGCATCATCTCCTTATCCCTTGATATATTCTTCCTGGGCCACATCTACCTCTCATGTTACCCACTTTCCATATTGATATTTCCCTATCAACTGTATGTCCGCTACCCCCATCCTTAACCCATTACCTACCAGTGATCTCATATGAGATCACTTAAAAATTACAAATTTCGTAATTATCTGTCAATATTTACACATATCTAACCTTTTTGCTATATCTACTAGGTATATTTCTCTGATATTCAAATGAGGTTTGCTAATTTTTCACCCAATATCTCGCTTATTTCTATTTAAAATGTTATTTTGGAATGTTATTTTGATCATTCCAGCGTGTATCTAAGGCTGTTTTATGCTAGAAATCAAAGTTGCATAAAAAAATTCCAGTTAATAGAATTATGGGAGGTAATGGGTTAACCATCTGCTACTTTCCCCCTACACATTAATGAGAGCCCCCACTTTCTTCTCTCTTGACCCACTGTCTATATCCTCTCTTATGCTAACCTTCCTGTACCTTGAGAGAGTTTACTCTAGCACTCCATTGCTATCATCATTATCTCTTTCCCAACTACCCCTACACTCTCTTCTATAATGAGTGGTAGACATGTATCACCTCTATATCAATGACACCTACGTTTGGCCCTCTATCATACTTCAGCTTTATCATCACTTAGCATAAAACCACCTCCTACCAACAAATACTCCCCATCGTCCACTTATTGGTGGGAGAATTTTCCTTTCCCTTCCACTCTGTTCTTTTTCTGTCTTACAAAATACTTGGCAACCTCACTGATGCTGGTGGCATGGAAAAAAAGTACCCAGTACACACTGTAAAGTGGTTAGCATTAGGAAGGGCATCCAGCCATAGAAAACATGCCAAAGCTGTCAATGGAGCTTGGCACAGTTCTGTGGTTCATGCCAAACTGTCAAACTGTCCAACCCATACTAGCATGGAAAACAGATGTTAAATGACGATGATGATGATGATAATGATGATGACAGATTCCTAGTTAGATTCCACCCAGTATTGGCCTAGGCCATGACTAACTTAATAGCACCACCTGGAAAAGATACTTAATTAGGTTTCCCATTACAGTCATATTTTGGGCACCATAGCTCATTGAAGTAATGAGTTATTGGTTGCAGAGATATATCCAGGTGTATGTGAAAGTGTATGGCTGAGTGGTTAGATTGTTGGGCTCACAATCATGAGGTAGTGAGTTCAATTCCTGGACTAAATTGTGTGTTGTGTTCTTGAGCAAGACACTTTATTTCACGTTGCTCCAGTTCACTCATCTGTAGAAATGAGTTGCAACGTCACAGGTGCCAAGCTCTATTGTCCTTCACCTTTCCCTTGGATAACATTGGTGGCATGGAGAGGGGAGGCTGGTAAGCATGGACGACTGCTGGTCTTCCATAAACAACCTTGCCTAGACTTGTGCTTCGGAGGGTAACTTTCTAGGTGCAATCCCATGGTCGTTCATGACAAAAAGGGGTCTTTACCTCTTAACCCTATGTTGTTTATCAAGAAGTTGTAGGAAGAATTTGTCCTGGAACCATTTGAATGTTATGGGCTCTTTTTTCTTCCCTTATGCGTTTTTGCATGATGATAAAGAGAGATGAGCCAGCAGAAATAAAATAGTTCTGTCTTAGTGTTGTGATGTGATGTGACATAATTATGTCTTTTGTAGAGGAGAACTGGCACAAGGACCAAGCTATGGGTGTGTTTTAAAGTCGACATGAACAATATTTGGGCATTGTTAATGAATATTTTCCACATCATACAAATAATACAACGTTCAATGTAGTGTTGGAGGCAATAGAGTTTGTGATTCCTGAGCTGATCCCAGAAATCAAAACCTGTCATGTCACCTATTTTTATTTTTATTAGATTGGTCTCTATTTACACACACACACACACACACACACATACATACACACACGGTGTTGGTAGTTAGAGTAAATCCCAGCAGTTTCCTCTTGAAGCAAATCTTATTCCATTATTCCAATCCAATATGTGGTCCCACTTGCTGTTATACGTTAGTTCAAAATACATATCAAAATTGAGAATTATAGAAATATTATTTGCAGACTTATTGTATATTATTTATACACAACACATACATACACATTTATATATACACACATACACATTTATATACACAAACACATACACACACATATATATATAGCACCCTTATGTCTATCCATATATATTATTAACTATAAATCCAAGTAACAAATACATTAGATTACCTTGAAACTATAGCCTAATCTAAAAAGAAGTTAATCCATAATAATTTGTGGATTAGTGGAAGCAATTGTGGGTATTAGACGAAGATTTGGGCAAAGTAGTAAAAGGTTTAGTGAGAGAGAAACAAAAAACCCTTACCCCAAAAACCACGTGAAAAACTATCAACTGTCATTTGAAATATTTAGTAAAAACCAAACTGAAGTTTGAAAGAGACGTGCAAATATTAAGGAGTGTTGACTTACCTGGGGTAGTCCATACTCCCTTCGATAATCCTGGAGTAGCATCATAAACTGACCGTGATTTGAAAGATCTCAGTTTTTTCAACATTTGGAATAATTTTGGTCGTTCTCTTTTTACATCCAGATATGAGTTATTTTACAAGAATTTTGTGGTATAAAACAACTTTAAGTGTGTGTTTGTGTGTATGTGTGTGAACTTGCTGTATGTTTGTATGTGTGTGTATGTAGGTGTTTCTGTATGTATGTATATGTGTGCGTGTACATGTGTGTGTGTGTGTAGATGCTGCTATTCGTACGCGGGTACAAGCGTGTATGCATATATACCTGTGAGTTTGCACCTAAAGATTTTCATGTATGTATATGTGTTTAAAAATGAATGTGTGTGTGTGTGTGTATATAAATATGAATATATAATGAGAAGCAGAACAGAAGAATAATATAGCAGTATTAAAAGATTGTGTGTGTGTATGTGTGTGTGCATGAGAGAGAGAGATAGAGGGGGAGAGAGATAGAGATAGTGTATATGTTTGTATGTATACCAGTTTATATATGGATTAGCATGTATAATATGTGTATTTATGTGTATATCTAAGTTTGTGTATTTTGTGGATGTGAAATTATTGCATTAATGCATGCATGCGGGAATGTATATGATTCCAGATATGTATAAATGAGCATGTGTGTTAGTGTGTATATATCACAATGGATGGATAATTCCTTCTATGTGGAATGTAAATGTGCATCAGTCTGTGTGTATGTGTTTGTGTGTGTGTGCATGTAAGTGGTATGATGCACATTACATATATGTGTGTGATTATATATATGTCTTAATGTATGTGAGTGCATGTATGTGTTAGAGTATGTGTGCATGAGTATGTAAGAATTAGTGGATGTATGTGTGAGTATATCAGTATGTATGAGTGCATGTATGTATGTATATGTGTGGGTATATATGAGTATGTGTATGTATATATATATATGTATATATATACCTATATATATATATATATTTGATTTCCTTTTATTAAGAAAAGTTTTTCATTTTTCTGTTGCTTTTATTTGTACCACAAATGGATAGAGGTATTTGTCTGTGACAGCGTGTGCATATGTGTGCCTTGATGGCAGCATGCATACAGTTGTGTATAAAGCAATGTGTCTGTTTTTGTGATGGTATATGTGTAGGTAGGTAGGTAGGTAGATAAATAGATAGATAGATAGATAGATAGATAAATAGACAGACAGATAAATAGATAGACAGATAAATAGATAGACAGACAGACAGATAGATAGATAGATAGATAAATAGATAGCCTGACAGATAGATAAATAGACAGACAGATAGATAAATAGATAGACAGACAGACAAATGAATCGACAGACAGAGAGACAGACAAACAGATATATATATATAAATATATATATATATATATATATATATATATATATATATAGATAGATAGATAGATAGATAGATAGATAGATGGTCGTTTATGCTTGTGGTGGAGCGTCTCAACAGAGGAGGCACCTATACAGAAACTATCAGTTTAATTGTACATGTGGTAGTATGTACGTGGTAGTAATTCCAATCAAAGGCACCATCAAATAGTATCAATAAATTGCAGATATAGTAGAGGTGAAGGTGATAGTAATGTTTGAAAAAAATAAATATAAACAGAATATAAACAGCACCTTGTGAGACTCTGTATTTTCGTTACAGTATAGGCGCCAGTGTAAGTGTGATGGTGTACATGTAGTAGGGTATGTGCTGTAGTGTGTTTCAACAAAGGCACCTTCAAAGTTAGTAGCACTGTACCTTAGTGGCAGTAGAGGTGGTAGTATATCTATGTATACATACGTAAAAGAAGAGGTACTTTAAAAGGGGTACCTCTACGGGGTACTGTAGTACCAGTGACAGTCCTGTTGATGTTGTTGTACAGTTGTTTGGGTGTTTGTGTAAATAACAACGTGTGTGTATATGTAGATGGTTGTGTGTGTGTGTATGTATTTGTGTTAATAAGTACAGTATGTGTACGTTTGTCAACAACTGTGTGTGTGTGTGTGTGTGTGTGTATGAATGATGGTGTGTATTTGTTTAAACACCTGTGCGTATGCGTGTGTTTGTATAACCAGTACTGTACGTATATGTATAAACAGAAGTGTATATAATGTGTGGACGTGAATGGCTATATGAATGTATGTGTGCGTGTGCGTCAACGTGTGTGTATTTATGTAAACAGCAACGTGTTTGTGTGAATGACAGTGTGTATATAACTAACAATATGTGCGAATGTGTATGTGTGTGTAGCGGTATATATGTGAAGTATGTGTATATTATACAATATTCGCGTGTGAAATTCGTTAGTGCAAAGTAATTAGTAGAGCTTATATGCTAAATAATGTGTATATATATTTGTATATATGCATGTGTATATAGGTTCATGTGTGTGTTATTTTGTTATATACTGTGTATGTATGTACGTGTATCTGTAAGTTTGGTGTCTACAGTTATGTATTGTCATTCATGTATGTATATGTGTAACAATATCTTTTTAACAGTGTGTCTATTAGTTCACAGCCACCTGTATGTGTGTGTGTGTGTGTATATATATATGTGTATGTGTGTGTGTAGTTTGTGTGTGTTAATATACGTGCATGTGTATATATGTGTGATTATGTACCAATTGCGCATGTATGTAAGGATATGCACGAATTGTCTGTGTGCATATATAAATGTAAGGATGTATGTGATTATGTATGAATTGCATATGTGTGTGTGTATATATTAGTGGATGATTATGTATAAAATTGCATGTGTGCATACGTGTATGTATGACTGTACAGTATGTAAATATTTGTTGTATATACGTGTGTGTATATTCTGTATGCTTGGTTATATATATATATGTGTGTATGGGATTGCGCGCGTGTGTATATATATATATGTATTGTGTATGCACATTCACATATATATCTATGCATTAATATGTATTTCAGTCAACGCGTGTGTGTGTGTGTGTGTGTGTGTGTGCACGTGTTTATATATGTGTCTGCGTGTGTGCGTGTCTATATATGTGAGTGTCCAGTGTGTGTGTATAAGATATTGGTAAATCAGAACTGAAAATAGAATAAAAAGCCTTGATTAGTGCATGTACATACATGCATGTGTGCACAAATATCCAAACATATATACATATTATACACACACACACAGAGACAGAAATAGTCTATATGTACACATTCAGATAGATGTGGGCCTCAGTATCCCGAATGAATATATATATATATGTTACATAAGTGACTATATATTTATTAGTATGACACACATATCTATGTTTATCCATGAGTATACATGTGCGTGCGTGTGTTTGTGTAAATTTATATATATTTATTGCAAAAATATATCGAATTTTATCATATATTATTGACGTGTGATTGTATATACACACACACACACACACACAGCTTAGTAAATGAGTGTATATGAATATTTCCTGTTGGTCCCCTCGCAAATGTCATTAATATAAACACACACATATATATATACATTTACACACATACATACAATATATATACATCCATCATATATATATATATATATATATATATATATACATATATAAGGCGTTAAAATCTCCAGGCAGGAGTCTGGAGAATTTATTCACGTTTCAGATAAACAGACAACACAGTGGCCCAAGCTAATCAAAAGACATAGTCTTCAGCGATACAAGAATAACAGTTATAAGCACACACACGTTTTATATGTCCACTGATGTGTGTATGATACGTGGGTATAGAGTGAATGAATTGGCTAGTTTAAATATAGCTTACAGTGGATATTTATATCCTTAAATTAAGATTCTTCTATTCTTGCGTGAATGCTCATTGCAGTGTGAATATATCTATATACATACGTATATACATATATATATACACACACACACACATATATATATATATGCACGTGTGTATATGAAGATCTATAATTGGATTTGCGTGCGTGTAGAAAGTATATATATATATATATATATATATATATATATGTATATATATATATATATATATATATATATATATATATGTATATAGGTGCGTGTTTTTTTGTCTAGTTTTGGAGGGGGTACAGCTTCAATGGTCTATCTAAATGTTTTTACACAAACACACACATGTATATATATATAGCATGTGTATATGTTTATATAGATATGCGTATTACCACACACACACACACACACACCTGTCTGTCTTTATATATATATATATATATACATACACACACACACACCTAGAATTACATGTCTACAAAATTTTTTTACTATAATACTCATACCTCTCTCTCTCTCCTTATATATATATATATATATGTGTGTGTGTGTGTGTGTGTGTGTGTGTGTGCGTATATATATATATATATATATATATATATATATAATTACGTTTACCTTTGATCACACACACACAGATGGATAGATAGATAGATAGATAGATAGATAGATGAAGTTGAAATGTCTATACAGATGTATAGATGTGTGTGCATGTTTCGGCTTGTGTGTCTGTACTGAAGACGGGTGATATATATATATATATATATATATATATATATATATATATATATATATAGTCATACACATATATATTAATAATATTTGTCAGTACATGTGTATTAGGATAAGAGGTGTTATATTACGCAAATAAACAGGTACCCCCCTCCACGTTAAATGTATGACGAATTATAGAAAGGTATAAAAGCTTTTATTTTCATAGATAACATATATGTGCAGTATTGTGTAATCAACCTAATGTATGTTTAACAATACATGTCTATACATCCTGTCTATATTTCACAAAACACACATACACACACACACACACATGTATACACGTCTCTATGTGTGACAATTATTTCTACATATATGTATATAAAACGGTTTATGCCGGTAAGTGTGTATATGTATGTATATATGACTATGTTGCTTTGAACATGATAGTTTAGGTATGATGAATATAATATATATCTTTGTACTTACATGCCAAGGTATGCTTGATTGTGTATAATAATCGAGTATATATCCATAACGAATGAAGCCAGTTGCATATACACGTAAACACCTATGCATACAGCGTTATACATACATGTGTGCCTACGTATCCCGGACTTGAGCTGTCATTGAAAATTCTAAGTTATATATCCTGCTTATGTTCGATGTCGGTGTGTGTGTGTGTGTATACATATATATATACAAGTATGTATTATGTAAGTGTGTATTCATGCATGTATTAGCGTGTTGGTGTGTGCATGTATATATTTGTATAGACTCACTCGTCATGTGTGCGCCTAAGTTATATAGTTCAATGTATTTTTAGTAATAATATATCCTTGCTTACTGTATGTGTGCATATATATATATATATATATATATATGAATGAATGTATGTATGTATACGTACGTATGTATTGCTGTATGAATGAATCCAGTTATAAACGCACGTATATGTATATATACATATATATATTTATGCTATAAATAAATGCAATGTTATATTATACATACGTACATATATATACACACAAATGTATACCCACAATTCAGACTTGTCAATATATATTTTTAGTAAAAACCTCCCTGCATCTGCTTCTCTCTCTTTCTCTTCAATACTGACGAGTGCCCCCCCTGCTTAGTATTATTGTTGTTGTTGTTGTTGTTGTTACTGCTGCTGCTGCTGTTGAATGGTGTTGTTGTTGTTGTTGTTGTTGCTGGTGATGTAACGATTTTCTATCTCATTGTCGTGTTTGGGGAGCCGAAAGATTCCGCTGTTTTTGTTTGGATTTAGAGCTCGTCTCCTTTTCTATTCGTTCACCCACCCCATGCTCTTGGCTCTCTCTCTCTCTATCACTCTCTAATCGTTTGTCCCTTTTTCATACTCACCCCTCTCCCCTCCTCTCTCTCTCTCTCTGTCTATCTACTTATCTATCTATCTGTCTACTTATCTATCTATCTGTCTATTTATCTATCTATCTATCTGTCTGTCTATCTATCTGTCTGTCTATCTATCTGTCTGTCTCTGTCTATCTATCTATCTGTCTATTTATCTATCTATCTATCTGTATGTCTGTCTGTCTGTCTCTATCTGTCTATTTATCTATCTATCTGTCTGTCTGTCTGTCTCTATGTATCTATCTGTCTGTCTGTCTGTCTGTCTCTATCTATCTGTCTCTACCACTATCACCCCCTCGCCTTTTCCTATACTTTCTGATTTCTCTGCCTTTCTATGAATCTCTCTCTCACTCTCACTCTCTCTCTCTCTCTCACTCTCTCTTTATCTAGATATCTATATTTCAATTCCTCTTTTCTATCTCCTTGTTCCCTTTCGCACCCTCTCTATGCCCCTCTCTCTCTCTATCCATCAATCATGTACCCTCCCCCTCTTATAAAACCAATTATCTCTTCCTTCTCTCTCTAACTCCCTCCCTCCCTCCCTCTATACCTCTAGGTCATTCTCTTCCATTATCTTCTAGTCTCTCTTTGACGCCAATATTCTTTCCGTCCTTCTCTTTAATCCTCCCTTCCATTGTCTTTTGGCTTTTTTTCCCTTCCCGTTCGGGCGCTTTCCAGCCTCAGCATCCGTCCCTTCTTTTCCAAATCTCACTTTCTCTCTCTCTCTCTCTCTCTCCATTTATCTCTCTCATTTCCTTCTCTTTCCTAACAGTTTCCCTCCAAATACTCTTTCTCCCTTTCATCACTCATTCAACATCCATCACTCTCACTCTTTCATTTCTCCTTCTCATTTGTCTGAGGTTTTTTTTCCACCTCACTCTAGCTCTGTCTCTCACTTTCACATTTCTCTTTCATTTATCTGTCTTTCACTTCTCTCTCACGTCTTTCTTTCTCTTCTTTTCTCTATCTTCTGGTTTCCCGACATTGTCTCTCCATTGCTCTCTTTCTCTCTTTCACTTCTCATTCAATATCCCATCTTTCTTTCTCGTGTTTCTCTCACTTCTCTCTCTCTTTCATTTGTCAGTCTTTCACTTCTCTCTCATTTTATCTCTCGCTCTTCTCTCTTTCTCACTTTAATCTCTCATATCTCTCTTTCAATTTTTCTCTCATATGACTTGTCTTTCACTTCTCTTACTCCTCCTCTCACACTTTCTCTTATTTCTTTGTGTCTCCATTCTCTCCTCTTTCTTCTTTCTCTAATCTCTCTGACTTTTACACCCCTTTCTTCATTCTCTCATTTCTCTCTCAGTCTCTTTCACTTCTCTCTTTCACCACTCTCTCTTACTTTCACTTTCGTTTATCCCAATAGCCCTCTCCCTCACTCTCTCTCTCTCTCTCTCTCTTTTTTCTTCCCTTCACTTTTTTCTTTCTCGTACTACCTCTTTTTCTCAACTCATTCACGCTTCTCTCTCTCTCTCTCTCTTTATCTTTCTCTCGCCCTCTCTCTCTAACTTTATTCCTCTTCTCTCATCCCCCCTATCCTTCCAGTCTCCTATTCTGTTTCCAATTTACATAATTTTCTTTTCATGTCCTCTTTCACTCGAACGATTACTCTTTCCCTTTCCTTGTTCTCTCTTCTCACCTCACTTCTCTCTCTCTCTCTCTCTCTCTCTCTCTCTCTCTTACCGGTAGTGCTTTTTATTTGCTTTGCTGTTATCACTGCTGTCTGAAGTGATGACAAAATCGTCGTCGTCATCGTTGTCATTGTTGATGCTAAACCCCCCAAAACATATCTTACTGAACAGATTCGTAACCAAAAGCGTAGCCTTCCTGCAATTTCCTTCTCCAAACAGATGATATGTGATTTGAGGACGATTTGATTGATATTTCTAGTAGTTTAACCCAGGGGTTTTCAAACTTTTTGACTTGCGGACCCCTTTATATTTCAGGCTTTACCTTAGGGACCCCCTTATAAACGCTTATGAAATTTATACATAAATATTTGCTTAAAATAACATATTTTTACATTTATTTATTTAACAGTATTTAACAAAATAGGTTTATTGTCAATTAAAAGATTTCGATTAAAAAACATATATAAAATCAAATTGCCCATAAAAAGTATTTGCTGTCCACGGACCCCCCACCCCTGTCTTGTCCTTGCGGACCCCCTGTGGTCCGCGGACCACAGTTTGAAAACCCCTGGTTTAACCGACCACACTCAGTCTGGCTCTCTGATATGGTCGTCGGCGTTGTTGTTGGTTAGCCCAAGGTTGACCCTTATCGAATAGACAACTTGTATTCAAAGGCTATTCAAGCCACGACTATCCCGTCCATTTAGCTATTGTTATTTAGCCTCTGATGAGACATATCCCACGTGTGACCATCCCGTCCAATTAGTCTGTTGTTATTGAGCCTGGTCAGATACACTTCGGTGGTGACTGTCTCGTTTTACTGTGTGAAGGAAATCCAAGACCGCATTATCTAACTTGTCCTTTGATTTTTTTCTTTATGACGATGCCATCTGAGAGCAATTTGGTTGCTATTTCTAACATATCGAGTGACCACGTAGATGTCACGTCCTTCTATAGTATGATGTAGCTTTTTTTTTTGTTGTTTAACCCCAGGTCAGCCATGATCGAGCAGATGACTTTATGATCAAAGGCCTAACCACCCCGTCCACCCTAATTAGACACCCCTCTCCGGTCAGCTCTGAACGAGCAGAGCTATGGTTAAAGACAAGCTGGCCGTGACAATCCTGAATGAAGCCTAGGACTACATTATTTAAAATGAATGAGCTAAGCTATGTTTCATGACATTCCAGATGTGACGATCTCGTCTTTGTCTTGTATGTATGATGGGAACTCAGGAGTACATTATTCAATGTACAAGCTCAGCTATGATTAAAGACAATCTAGTATCTGTGTCTGTCTATGTTCTCTCTCTTTTTAATTTAGAATTTTGATTGGCCTTCTGTTTTAACCATCATCTTTAAATTTTAAGGTCTTCAGATTTTTGTAGCGCAAGAATTAAGGAATTGCGTTCTCTCCCCAAGAACCCAAGTTCAACCATACTTTGTCCCAAAAGTCTGAAATATAAAGGGGTCCGCAAGTCAAAAAATTTGAAAACCCCTGCCCTACAACAATATATGCTTTAACTTGGTGGCTGTTTCAATTTTCAAGTTCCACCAATATTCTTTTGACCCATCGGTCTCAATATAATCAACTTCGTCTGATGGTGATTTCTTTTTTTTTTCTCCCGTTCCAGATTGTTCTGGAAACCGCATCATGCCACATAGGAAGATAATATCTAGAAAACATTCTGTCGCTGTTTACCAATAATATGGTCGGTGACTCAGCCTAAATTTGTTTTCCATCAATGTTTTCTGTCTTTTAAGTAGCAGGTACTTAGTAGGAATCATTTGGTCTTGAGCTACATGAAGCTGGCCTTCGAAGTGAAATGTCATAAACTTCTTGGTACTCCATGTCAGACTTTTGACATGATGTATTCCCTCTATGACTTGCATCTTAAATGTCACATATACATGTTATTATGTACGTACGTACGTACGTACATAAATACATATATATATATACATACGCACACACATACATACGTATTTGCATATGTATGTATGTATGTATGCATCTATCTAACTATCTATCTATCTATCTATCTGCGTACTTATGTATACATGTTTAATGTAGTGTTGTTGTTTTTATGTTGTTGTTTAGCCGCTGGCTATCCATGAGTCAGTAGACCTATCATTAAATCGTTCCAGTATGAAAAAACACATCGACTAAGTTAGACTAAGGCACACAATTTTAAATAATTAAAATATATTGCTTTACTCCATCCCTCTCCGTCCCTCAAACTCCCTCTTTCTCTTTCCATCCGTCTCTCTATCCCCATCTGTCTGTCTGTCTGTCTCTCTCTCTCTCTCTCTCTCTCTCTCTCTCTCTCTCTCTCTCTCTCTCTCTCCCTCTCTTTATGAATTTAACAATATATTTTTGCCTTCCTCTTAAACATATTTCTCTCTCTCTCTTACAATGCACCTGACCAAAACACACCACGCCATCCCAAAACACAAGACCACCCCCATCTCTCTCTCTCTTTCTCTCTCTCCCCTCCCTCTTTTCTCCCCCTTCTTTCTCTCTTCCTACTTCTCTCTCTTCGTCCTAATCCTCTTTTCATTCATTATGTTAACAAACACTCCACTCTTTATTTTTCATTCACTCAGAGTATCTTTCCCAGTGATTCTTTCCAAGTAATAAAGCCACCCAGCGTCCATTCACTGGAATCATGATATATATACCAAATCCACTCACAGGGCTTTGGTCGGCTCGAGGCTATAGTAGAAGACACTTGCCCAAGGTGCCACGCTGTGGGACTGAGCTCGGAACCATGTGGTTGGGAAGCAACCTTTTTACTACACAGCTATGCCTGCGCCTATATATATATATATATATATATATATATATATATAGAGAGAGAGAGAGAGAGAGAGAGAGAGAGAGGGGGGGGAGAGAGAGAGGGAGAGAGAGAGAGAGAGGGAGAGAGAGATACACACATACATACATGCATACATACATACATACATACATACATACATACATGCATGCATACATACATACATACATACATACAGTATATATATATATATACATATATATATATATATATATATATATATATACATATACATATATATATATATATATATATATATATATATATATATATATATATATATATATACATATATACATATATATATATATATATATATATATATATATATATAGACAGCGGTATGTAGTGTTTATCAAAAAGGAAAACCGTAATTGTCACTAAATATGACTACTTGAGGTGATCTCGTACAGTGGATCAAGGTTTATTAAACCTTCAGGATGCGCGAATTCTCTTCAGTTGCAGCTTTCACTTCATCATTATTGCTAACAGTTAGTCTTCGTGATCGATACACATCCAGAAGATCGAAATCAACGTCTTTTTAAAATTTGCTAAACTACCTTTGGCATTTCCGAATACTCACACCGTCAAGAAAAACAGTGCATATGCTTACCTTTGCACGTGTTGCAGTGTTGTCGTCACAAAATTCCTAAAGTATGCAGTACCGACTATGCAGCTTACGCATACAGTACGAATCCAAATTAACGCTTAGACATTAGTTCTAAGCTGACTGGTTAATTGGAATGGCATCTTTTGTTGGCTTGTAAACTATTTGTGGTATTATGTCAGACTACTAGCCTGGAAGTACGCCATTACTTTTCGGTACTCCTAATACGCACACATCACATTTCATTGTTTCATTTTTCTGATGAAGGACTTGCATCCGAAACGTTAAGACTCTTTCCCTTCTGTTTTGTGTTGTGTTGTGTTGTGTGTTGTGATATTTTGTAGTGTTTTGTGACATATTGTAATGTGTTGTGTGTCGTAATATATTGTGTTGAGGAGAAAGAGGGGAGAAGGAAGAGAGAGAGAGAGGGGGGGTACTGTATTGTGATATAATGTGATATGCTTTGGTATGGTGATTTGTTGTGGTGTATTGTCTTGTAGTGTTTTGTGTCGTGTTTGTCCTGGTTTGTTGTAGTGCGTTTTGTAATGTGCTTTGTTGTGGTTCGTTTTGGCGTTTTGTGTTGCGTTGTGGTGGAGTTTGCTGTGTTGTGTTGCAACGTTTTACGGTGGCGTGTTATAAGGGTTTGAAGAAAACAGCGAGTTCGGAAGCAACGGTTTCAAGAGGGGAAGGTTAGTGAGAGACGGACGGAGGAAATTGCTTACCGAAATTGAATGAGGGTCAGTCAGATGGAGAGTAAACAAGAGACGGATGTTATATAATGTCAGACAGAAGACAGAAGACTGGAAAGGAAGAGGAGAGGGAAAGAAAGAGAAGATAATGGTGGTGGTGGTGGTGGGACTGTGTTTTGGTGTTCTGGTATGGTATCGTGAGTTTTGGCAAAGAGCAGTTGTGTATCAGAACGGTGTGATGTGTTTTGGCATAGCTGTTTGGGCTTGGAGAAAGGTAGAGAGAGAGAGAGAGAGAGGGAGAGGGAGTGAGAGAGAGAGAGAGAGAGAGAGAGAGATGAGGAGAGAAAGAGAGAAGGGGGATATAAGAAGGAATGAATACAGAATAGAGAAAAAAGGAAGAGGGGAAAAAGATGGAGAAAGGTGTGTGTGTGTTTCGGTATAGAGTCTGAGATAGAGGGAGAGGGAAGAAAGCGGAAGAAAAAGATAGGAAGGGAGAGATGAAGAGAGAGAGGGGGGGGAGAGGGGGAGAGGGAGAGAGAGAAGTAGGTAGATGGACGGACAGACAGACAAAAACCAAAGAGAGAAGACAAAAGGAAATCAATTTTGGGGATGAAATGTTTATACATTAAAAGGGAGAGATAAGAAGTAAATAAATAAATGCAGGAGTGGCTGTGTGGTAAGTAGCTTGCTTACCAACCACATGGTTCCGGGTTCAGTCCCACTGCGTAGCACCTTGGGCAAGTGTCTTCTACTATAGCCTCGGGCCGACCAAAGCCTTGTGAGTGGATTTGGTAGACGGAAACTGAAAGAAGCCCGTCGTATATATGTATACATATATGTATGTGTGTGTGTGTTTGTATGTCTGTGTTTGTCCCCCTAGCATTGCTTGACAACCAATGCTGGTGTGTTTATGTCCCCGACACTTAGCGGTTCGGCAAAAGAGACCGATAGAATAAGTACTAGGGTTACAAAGAATAAGTCCTGGGGGTCGATTTGATCGACTAAAGGCGGTGCTCCAGCATGGCCGCAGTCAAATGACTGAAACAAGTAAAAGAGTAAATAAATAATTTCTGGGATCCATTTGTTCCACTAAAACGCTTCAAGACGGTGCCCCAGCATGGCCGTAGTCCAGTGACTGTAACAAGTAAATGCTAAAAGATAAGGCAAAAGAACGGGAGAGGTGGGGAGAGAAAGGGGAAGTGTGAGTGATGAAAGAACAAACGACTAGCTTTTATATAAGGCGAAATAGAAACAGAAATTTGGTGGAGAAAAGAAAGGGGTTGAGGACTATAAGATGAATGGGACCAGGGAATGGGGCCATGCATAGGGAAAGGCGTGGCTGTGTGGCAAGAATTTTACTTCCCAACTACATTGCTCCGGGTTCAGTCCCACCGCTTGATACCTTGGGCTAGGGTCTTCTACTATGATCTCGGACCGACCAAAGCTTTGAGTGGATTTGGTTGACGGAGTCGAAAAGAAGCCCGTCGTATATATATATATATATATATATATATATATATATATATATATATATATATATATATATATATATATAATTAAAACACTAGGGTAAAAAATTGGATATTAATTAATATCAATTTAATACCAGGGAAAAAATAGGATATTAATTGATATTAATTAAATTGATATTAAGTAGTATATATATATATTTACATGTTGGGTATGTTTCTAGCGGTATGTCGACAAAGCACGTTCATTGCCGACGGTTACCTGGCGTCATCCGCAGTAATTACATAATCGTCACTGGATCTACACTAGGAATTCCTCGTTGATATACGTTGAGTATAGGAGAAACTAGAGACGGAGGATAGAATATACTGGAAACTAAAGTTCTAGTATATTCCATCTTCCGTCTCTGTTGTTTCCATTACACATGTGTGCGTGTGCGTACGTGTGTGTGCGTGTGCGTGTGCGTGCGTGTGTGTGGCGGGGGGGGGGGGGGTTACGCCCCTGTAACATTAGCGGTTCGGCAAGACAGTCCGATAGAATAAGTAGTAGGTTTGAAAAAAAGTGGAGTTGATTCGTTTGGCTAAAATTTCTTCAAAGCGGTGCCCCAAATGACTGAAAGAAGAACAAGAAGAAGAAGAAGAACAAGAAGAAGAAGAAGAACAAGAAGAAGAAGAAAGGGAAGACATGACCGAGAGAATAAGAGTAACAGTTATAAGGTGAGAAGAGCCTAAAAGAGAAGAGGAAGGAAAGAAAGGAGGTAGAGGAGGAGGTAGAGGAGGAGGAGGAGAAGAAGAAGAAGAAGACATCATGAGCGAGAGAATGAGAATGAGAGTTATAAGGCAAGAAAAACAGAAAGACAAGTAATGAATAAGGCGGGATTATAATATGATGAATAAAGAAAAAGTTAATCCTTTCGTGAACTTTATAGTAATGTTTTGATTAAAGAGAGAGGGAGCAAGAGAGAGACAGAGAGAAAATGAGAGAAATAGAGAGCAGAGAATGAGAAAGGGAGAAGAGAGAGGGGGAGAGAGAGACTGAGAGAGAGAGAGAGACTGAGAGAGAGATAGAGACTGAGAGAGAGAGAGAGAGACTGAGAGAGAGAGAGAGACAGACAGAGACTGAGAGAGAGAGACTGAGAGAGAGAGAGAGAGAGAGAGAGAATTAGGTAGACAGAGAAAGTAAATAGAGAGAGAGTGAGGAAAGGAGAAAGAAGAAGAGAGAGTGAGAAGAAAAATAGAATAGAAGGAAGAACGAAACATGAAAGAGAGCTGAATGAGCGAGAGAGAGAAGGAGAGGTTTTCATAGCATGAAATAGTAGGGCGACGACATTGATTGGCAGTTTACAATATTGAAGCAGGAGAAGGAGTAGGTGGAGTAGGAGAAAAAAGAGAGTGAGAAAGAAAGAGAAAGAGGAAGAGAGAGAAAGAGGAAGAGAGAGAAAGAGGAAGAGAGAGAAAGAGGAAGAGAGAGAAAGAGGAAGAGAGAGAAAGAGGAAGAGAGAGAAAGAGGAAGAGAGAGAAAGAGGAAGAGAGAGAAAGAGGAAGAGAGAGAAAGAGGAAGAGAGAGAAAGAGGAAGAGAGAGAAAGAGGAAGAGAGAGAAAGAGGAAGAGAGAGAAAGAGTAGGAGGTATCAGTAGTCTGAGTGATAAAGGGGAGGAGGTAAGTGATGGTGTTGTTGGTTTGCATAGACTGATTGACAGCAGACGATGAGAATATACAGACAAGCAGCAGACAGGTCAACAGGGAGATATATAGAGACTAGGGTAAAACAGAGAGAGCAAGAGAGATAGACAGACAGACAGACAGACAGACAAATAGATAGATAGATAGATAGATAGATAGATAGATAGATAGATAGATAGATAGATAGATAAACAGAGGCAAATAGCTTAGCTTGCTAGTTTAGCAAGCTTGCTTGATATAAAGATTGATTTGTAAAAAGACAGGGAGTGACAGCTAGAAATGGATAGAAAGATGATGGACTCAATCGCACACACACTGATAGATATATAAAATGATAGATAGATAGGTAGATAGATAGAGAGATAGATAGATAGAGAGATAGATAGATAGAGAGAGAGAGGGGGAGAGTGTGTGTGAGCGAGAGAGATGAATTGTGATTGAGGATGGTTCGCCAAACAGGTGGTACATAATCCTTCAATCCTGCTGTCCCTTACACATCTCTCCTCCTTCCACGTGACCGGTGTCTGGCCAGCCATGATCTTTCTTTCTTGGCTTGACTCTCCATGGCCTGACTCTCCCATGTTCCTGCCTTCAGGCTTTCACTTCATACACGCCAGCTCAGTTTGATTCGTTCTCAGTCGAAAGACGCCTGTTGTTATTTCTTGTTGTTTGTATTCGTAATTGTGTACCATGTTCTCCGTTTTTTTTTGTTTGTTTGTTTTTTGTTGTTTTTTTTTGTCTGTTGCCGTATACATTCGCTAGCTTTCTTACAAAGGAGTCTAATGGTCCTAGCGTAGACTTTTTGGGGGCAACCAGATCGAACCATCTCAAGTGTAACTGCCCGAAATGGTTGTGACTTTTGGTACTTGACTGAAGAAAGAAAGCCAAGAATGACCCATCTTTTTTGCCTGTCCTTCTAATTGTTGTTTCTCTTGTCTGCCTTTGTGTCGTCTATCTGTCCGAACGTTTAATGCCCTCAACTGCGTTTTTGTTCCATTTATATTATATATATATATATATATATATATATATATATATATATATATATATATATATGACGGGCTTTCTTCAGTTTCCGTCTATCACAAGCTTCTTACCACACAGCCACGTGTTTGTATATTATATATGTGAGTGAGTGTGTGTGTGTATTTTACTAAGCTCAAGGTCTGTGGCTATACTGGGGTGCCACCAACAGGTGTTACTACACCTTCAAGAATCGTCTTTTTATAATTAGCATCTGGTGAACAAGAGAGTTCGATTCTACTGCCATCATTCCCATTTCCTGCTGTGAACTTGGCTCATCTGGTACGCTTGACAGTTTAGTTTCTAAGACCTGTACATCCCCACCATATAAGTCTCACGGTTCCTTCCGGGGGGAATATTGAAGAGCTATGGGCCCTGAATCCCAAGCTATTCCAGTATCTGGTCCTGCGTTTTGACTGCAGGGGAGGGATTTTAGGCTCTATGCAGTGGCGCCCTGTTCTGGCGAAAGTATAATTTTCAACGCCAAAGTTTGGAACAGATCCTTCCAGCATCTTCCAGATGTATACTGCATCATATCTTTCCTACCTTCGTCCCAGGGAGTAAAGTTATAACCTCTTGAGTCTTTCCTAGTCGCTAATTTGCTGCATTGAGGCTATCTTCCTGTATATCATTGGACTTCTTCGAGTTCTGCTACTAATTTCATACTGTAGTGACCATAGTTGGGAGCAATAGTCAAGACAGCTTAGTAGAAAAGTCCCCTGGAGAACCATCGTGGTTTTCTGTTCTCTTGTTCTTAAAGTTCTAAGAATCTACCCGGTCAGCCGCCTGCATTTCATTGCCAACTTAGTAATATGACAGACAGAGAGATAGATAACGATTATGAGAGAATAAATTTCTTCCGTTCTTCTCTGGAGGCATAGTTTGGTGCCTGTTCTTTTACACTGTCTGATAGACTAGCAGACAGAGACAGACGGGCAGACAGGCAGACATACAGACAAGCAGACAGACAAACACACCCTACATATACACACAAACAAACACACATACACACCCAGGTAGGTAGGCGGAGAGACAGAGAAAGCACAAAAACTTAAGTACACATGTACGTGGTTTATATGTAAACAGACTTTTACATGTGATAGATGGGCACAGATTGACATGTGCGTGTGTGCGTGTGTGTGTAGTATGTGTGGGGTGTGCGCGCGTGTGTGCAGGTGCGCGTGCGTGCCTGTGTGTATTTACATATATATATATATATATATATATATATATATATATATATATATAGAGAGAGAGAGAGAGAGAGAGAGAGAAAGAGTGTGTGTACGTTGTGTGTGTATATGTATGTATGTGTGTCCCTAGAAATGTTTGTATGCATGACTGTATGTATGTATAGTGTGTGTATAATGTGTGTGTGTGTGTGTGTGTGTGTGTGTGTGTGTTAATGTGCATGGGTGTCTGCATATTGTAAGAGGTGTATATAAATAGAATAAAATCAATTCGATCGATTCAATAAGAGACGGGAAGGGTTTATGAGCGAAGAAGAAGAAAGACGAGTGAGGAGGAGTGTAAGTAAGAGGGTGAAAGATGCGGCAGAAGTGGCAGCGGAGGAAAACGACAAGGTAGATAGACAGACAGACAGACAGACAGATAGATGGACAGATAGATGGATAGATAGACAGACAGATAGATAGATAGATAGATAGATAGATAGATAGATAGATAGATAGAGACAGATAGAGAGATAGATAGACAGACAGACAGACAGACAGACAGACAGACAGACAGACAGATAGATAGATAGATAGATAAATTGGTATATAGGGAAGTAAATTTGTATGTATTTATGTAAGTAGGCAGGTATGAAGGTAAATATGTAGGTAGGTAGGTAGGTAGGTAGGTAGGTAGGTAGGTAGGTAGGTAGGTAGGTAGGTAGGTAGGTAGGTAGGAATGCAAGCAGGTATGTATGTATGTAGGTAGGTAGGTAGGTAGGTAGGTAGGTAGGTAGGTAGGTAGGTAGGTAGGTAAGTGGATAAATGGATAGATAGATAAATAGGTAGGTAGCTAGGTAAGTTCATCAGTATGTATATATGTAGGTAGGTAGATAGGTAAATAGGTAGGCAGATAAATAGGTAGATAGACAGACAGACAGACAGACGGAGAGATCAATCAAATAGGTCGATAAATGAATAGATAGATGACAGATATGTCGATAGATAGATGAACAGTCAAAGAAATAGATAGAAGTAAGGTTAAGAAAGATATAACATTGGGAAATCAGAAAACAATGATTAAATGGAAGAGAGAAAGAGAGAGAAATGTGTGTGTGTGTGTGTGAAAGAGAGAGAGAGAGAGGTGATAGAGATGAAGAATAATTGAAAGGAGGATGAGAAAGAGGAGGGAGGGTGGAGACAGAGGAGACAGAGAAAGGGAGAGTGAAGACAGAAAGGAGAGAAGGGCTTGCAAGAGGAGGAAAGAGAGAGAGAGAGGGAGAGCGA
>NC_142948.1:26047514-26072514 GCF_046866305.1 Octopus bimaculoides | reverse complement strand
TAATAACACGCACACATATACGACGGGCTTATTTCAGTTCCAGTCTACCAAATACACTCACACATGCATATACATTACATTGTTATAGCAGTGATGGTGGTGGTGGTGGTGGTGGTGGTGATGGTGCTGATGGTGGTGGTGGTGGTGGCTGTGGCGATGGAGTTTGATTCGTGCATCGATCAAAGCACCAACGAGGGGCGGAAGAACTGAAGGTAATATAAAGGTTAAGAATAGGAAAATGGTTAAATGGAAAGTATATAAATTTTAGAAGCAAAAAATTTCACCAAAAAACAAAACAACAACAAAAAAACGACTAAATAATAGAGCAAAGAAGAAGGCGCAGAGAAGAGCAGGAGTAGAAGTAAGAGTAGAAAGAATATTAACAAATATGGAGTCAGTATTATGGCGAATTTATGATGTAAATAAATGGGTTTAGTAGAATGAATTGTGTTCGTTTATTTAAGGTGAAGGTTGTTAAATTATTATGTAGGGTAAGCCGTGTAATCATTATCAGTTTATATTGAATTTTATAAATATTTATTGGTGCTACATTAAATTTTTTTTTATAGCTATAGATTTTATTGTAATCGAACCACAATTGATAGTTATATATCTATCTATAGCTGTTTTGTGGTTAGTAGATTTTTTTATGCTGTTAAGGGATGGGTTTTTGTTTTTTTTATATTTTTTCTTTGATGTTAGTGATGAATTAAATTTATTGCTGGTGTGGTTGCGTTGTAAGAATGTTTCGCTTCCCGGCCATATGGTTCCGGGTTCAGTCCCACTACGTGTAGCCCCTTGAGTATGTTGTTTCGACTATTGCCCCGGATCACACATACATGCGTATGTATGTATGTATGTATGTATGTATATATATATATATATATATATACATACATATATTCTTTTATTCTTTTACTCGTTCCAGTCATTTGACTGCGGCCATGCTGGAGCACCGCTTTCAGTCGAGCAAATTGACCCCAGGACTTATTCTTTGTAAGCCTAGTACTTATTCTATCGGTGTCTTTTGCCGAACCGCTAAGTTACGAGGACGTAAACACACCAGCATCGATTGGCAAGCGATGCTGAGGTGGGGGAAGACACACAGACACACACTCACACACAACCAGAATGTCGGATGCTGTTATTCACCGCTGATCACAAGTTTCGTTCTAAAGTCATGCCGACTCATAAAGGCCGGTTTCCCGCTTTCCATGGCGTATATATTCCCCACCTGGACGGGACGCCGATCCGTCACAGTATTATTCAGTTTTGCAAGCTGAGTGGATTGGAGCAATGTGAAATGAAGAGTTCTGCTCAAGAATACAACGCGTCGCCCGATCCAGGAATCGAAATCACAATCTTACGATCTTGAGTCCAACACCCCCAATCACTAAGCCACGCACCTCCCACTAGTAGTTTCGAGGGGAAGTCGACTACCTCGACCCCAGTACTTAATGATACTTATTTTACTGACGTTGAAAAGAAGAAAAGCGAAGTCGACTTCGGCGGAATTTGAACTCAGAACGTAAAGACGGACGAAACTATCGCTAAACATTTTTGTCCGGTGTGCTAACGATTCTGCCAGCTCGCCACCTTGAGTGTTACTGCTAATAAAAATATTTGTTTCAAATTTTGGTAGATGGCCAGCAATTTCTGGGGAATGGGTAAGTGGATTACATCGATTCCAGTGCTCAACTGGTACTTATTCTTACCGTCCTTGAAAGGATGGAAAGCGTAGTTGACCCCGGCAGAATTTGAACTTGGAACATAAGGATGGACACGATTCTGCCAGCTCGCCACCTTAATTGTTACTAATTATAAAATATTGAAAACAAGCCAGCTTATCACAATCAACATCCTTTCCTAATATTCATAGTGCTGGCACTACGTCGCTTACGACGTCGAGGGTTCCAGTCGATCCGATCAACGGAACAGCCTGATCGTGAAATTAACGTGCAAGTGGCTGAGCACTCCACAGACACGTGTACCCTTAACGTAGTTCTCGGGGATATTCAGCGTGACACAGTGTGACAAGGCTGACCCTTTGAATTACAGGCACAACAGAAACAGGAAGCAAGAGTGAGAGAAAGTTGTGGTGAAAGAGTACAGCAGGGTTCGCCACCATCCACTGCCGGAACCTCGTGGAGCTTTAGGTGTTTTCGCTCAATAAACACTCACAACGCCCGGTCTGGGAATTGAAACCGCGATCCTATGACCGTGAGTCCGCTGCCCTAACCACTGGGCCATTGCGCCTCCATTTGTTGCTAATTATAAAATATTGAAAACAAGCCAGCTTATCACAATCAACATCCTTTCCTAATATTCGTTAACCAACGCCTAATATACATCATTCAATATTTAACGAATCTGTTACCTTAAAAAAGAAAGAAAAAAACGCCATGTTTTTTTTATTTGTCTAAGTGAGAAATTTTTCTAGAAAGATGAGAGGAGTGTGAATAAACTTTCACCCGCCTGTCAGCTATTTGCGGTGAGTGGATGACAATAAAACCATAGAAGTATTTCACTACCCCGGTGGCTTCTCGCGATTACACAAAATATCATAGCCAGAAATACGGGTTTTACATCCTGGATGACAATTCTCTTGACCAAAATATAAACACCTATAAAACTGGCTTGAAAGGAGATAAAATTGAATTAAAGTACTCCCATGTCGTACTTTACTTATGATAGTAAATGATGAAATATACTAAACTTCATTTGTAAAATAGGGATACGGTACTCTCACAACGTGGTTTATTTATGATAAATTTATGGTTTCAAATTTATTCCTGTATACTATCATAATATTGTACATGCATAGAGGTGGAGGCGCAATGGCCCAATGGTTAGGACAGCGGACTCGTGGTCATAGGATCGCGGCTTCGAATCCCAAATCGAGCGTTGTGAGTGTTTATTGGGCGAAAACACCAAAAGCTCCACGAGGCAACCGGCAGGGGATGGTGGCGAACCCTGCTGTACTCTTTCACCACAACTTTCTCTCTCACTTACTTCCTGTTTCTGTTGTACCTGTAATTCAAAGAAAGGGTCAGCCTTGTCACGCTGAATATCCCCGAGAACTACGTTAAGGGTACACCTATCTGTGGAGTGCTCAGCCACTTGCACGTTAATTTCAGGAGCAGGCTGTTCCGTTGATCAGATCAACTGGAACCGTCGTCGTCGTAAGCGACGGAGTGCCAACAACAACAAACATGCATAGAATCGTACATATCCCCCTCTTAGGAACCACTTTAAAATATCTTCCAGTAAGTGTGTGATAAATTTGTTTTGTAAAAATAGGGGTGCATCTTATACGTCGGCAAATACGGCATGTTCTGTCGCTTTGCGTTCTAACAGAAAGCCTCCAGATAGAAATAGAAGCCAAATATTGCCCCAAATTACACCAAGGGAAGGATATCACGAACAAAATAGTCTCTGAAACAAATTAATAGATGGGACGTGGTTGGGAAGGTTTTGATCACAAATATCTGCTTGATTAGGGATGGCCTGTGGTTAAATAGCAGCAGAATCAAACACAACACGTCCAACACTTACAGAGACAAAATACTAACTTTACTGCACGAATCACACATACACATACACACACATTTCACATCACATAATACACACGCACACATACATACATACATACATACATACACACTTCACATCCCACGCATACATATATTACACGACACACATTTCACATAATGCACAAACACACACACACGTCTCATCATACAACATACCATATCATATTACGCATGCATATACACACATTCATGTCACACACGCATACATACATACACACACACATCTCAAAACCAAAACCAATTCGTTAATTCTCTTGAATGCCAAGAACTCCGCAACAACAACAACAACAGCAGCAGCAGCTACAAAAGAAGGAATCAATCCATCAATAGACGATACGAAACAAAAATATAGGAACAACGTTACAAGAAAGCTTGAGCGCCTACCCCTACCATGACGACGACGACGAACACCACCACCAACACTACCACCACCACCAGCACCGCCACCAACAACAGCAACAACGCCACGGCGGTCACTACTACCACCACGACTTCCACGGCCACCGCCTACATCAAAAGAAACCAGTGGCATGATCAGGATTGAAATATCTTTGATCAATAATGCCTCTTCGATCTGTAGTGATCTGAAGTTAAATAATAATCAATCAACAACAACAAACGACAACTATAACTGCAAATACCAAACCGACGCTAAAACAATACATACATTGTTGTTGTTGTTGTTGTTGTTGTTGTTGTTGGCACTCCGTCGCTTACGACGACGAGGGTTCCAGTTGACCCGATCAACGGAACAGCTTGCTCCTGAAATTAACGTGCAAGTGGCTGAGCACTCCACAGACACGTGTACCCTTAACGTAGTTCTCGGGGAGATTCAGCGTGACACAGTGTGACAAGGCTGACCCTTTTGAATTACAGGTACAACAGAAACAGGAAGTAAGAGTGAGAGAAAGTTGTGGTGGAAGAGTACAGCAGGGTTCGCCACCATCCCCTGCCGGAGCCTCGTGGAGCATTTAGGTGTGTTTTCGCTCAATAAACACTCACAACGCCCGGTCTGGGAATCGAAACCGCGATCCTATGACCGCGAGTCCGCTGCCCTAACCACTGGACCATTGCGCCTCCACTATAGAATAGAATATATAGTCACAATCAGAAAAACAACAAACGTATAATCACTTTATATGCATATTGCTTCTCTGTATTTATTTATATCAGAGGCTTACACAAGCGTACGTTCTAAAACAGGTTCTGTTGGATGCTAAAGACAGCCAACTTCAGAATTGCTTAATAAAATATGAGAAGGAAAATTGGTTAATTAAAATATTGGTAAATAAAGTATGTTATAAGTACAGTCATGAATGAGTGGTTCAAAAAGTTCGTTTGGGCAACTGGTGGTTCCGTGTTCGCTGTCATTGCACGGAACCGCGGATAGGTTGTTTTTTGTTTCATTTATTTGCTATTTCTATTCTTTATTTGTATTTTATGTTGTTTGTCCCGTGAAGACGCCTAGCCCAAAGGTTAGGGTGTTACTCTTACGATTGTGATTTCGATTCGCGGACTGGGCAGCGAGTTGTGTTCCTGCGCAAAGCACATTAATTTATGTTGGTCCAGTCTACTTAGTCCTACATCCTTGTGGTGTAGGAACGCACCTAGTCAAACAGACCGGTGGTCAAAGACATTCCGGTGATGATCATAACCGTCTTTTATCGTTTGCTTACCAACCACACGGTTCCGGGTTCATTCCCATTGCGTGGCACCTTGGGCAAGTGTCTTCTACTATAACCTCGGGCCGACCAAAGCCTTGTGAGTGGATTTTGTAGACGGAAACTGAAAGAAGCCCGTCGTATATATGTATATGTGTGTGTTTGTGTATATGTTTGTGTGTCTGTGTTTGTCCCCCCAACATCGCTTGACAACCGATGCTGGTGTGTTTACGTCCCTGTCACTTAGCGGTTCGGCAAAAGAGACCGACAGGATAAGTACTAGGCTTACAAAGAATAAGTCCTGGGGTCGATTTGCTCGACTAAAGGCGGTGCTCCAGCATGGCCGCAGTCAAATGACTGAAACAAGTAGAAGAGTAAAGAGTAAAGAGAGAGTATACGGCAACAAATTTATAGAATCGTTAACACGCCGATTTTTTTTTTTTTTTTTTGCCTTTCGTCTTTCCGGGGTCGATAAAATAAGTACCAGCTGAACACTGGGGTTGATGTAATCGACTTAGTCCCCCCACCCAAACTTGCTGGTCGTGTGCTAAATTTTGAAATCAATATTTTTATTGTTATAACATCTAACTCAACCAGTGCAGTTGGTTGCTCTATTGTTTCTTCTTAAAGCTAAATGTTTAGCTGTGAACAAAGAACACGAGAAGGCACAGTAGAGTAAAAGAACGCCGAGGACGGCCGCGGTGACGATGACGCGGAAGACGACGACAACGACGACGATGGAGGCGAAGATGATGACAATAACGATGATGATGATGGTGATGATGACGACGATGACGATGATAATGGTGATGAAGAGGGTGATGATGATAGAGACGACGATGATGACGACGATGATGATGATGACGATGATGATAATGATTATGGTGCAGATAGGCGTAGGAGTGGCTCTGTGGTAAGTAGCTTGCTTACCAACCACATGGTTCCGGGTTCAGTCCCACTGCGTGGCACCTTGGGCAAGTGTCTTCTACTATAGCCTCGGGCCGACCAAAACCTTGAGTGGATTTGGTAGACGGAAACTGAAAGAAGCCCGTCGTATATATGTATATAAATATGTGTGTGTGTGTGTGTGTGTGTGTGTGTGTGTGTGTGTGCGTGTATCTGTGTTTGTGCCCCCAACATCGCTTGACAACCGATGCTGGTGTGTTTACGTCCCCGTAACTTAGCGGTTCGGCAAAAAGAGAACCGATAGAATAAGTACCAGGCTTACAAAGAATAAGTCCTGGGGTCGATTTGCTCGACTAAAGGCGGTGCTCCATCCAGCATGGCCGCAGTCAAATGACTGAAACAAGTGAAAGAGTAAAAGAGTAAAGTAAAAGAGATGATGATGATGATGATGATGATGATGATGATGATGATGATGATGATGTTGACCATGGCAAAGACGACTATGATGGCGCTGGCTGGCGCTGGCTGGCGCAGCTGCTGACGATGGTGCTGATGCTGATGATGACGATGGTGATGATGCTGACGAAGGCGTTACTTCTGCTGACGAGTGTTGTGTTACAAACGATGGAGGCATGACTTTATAGAACAATGAAACCGAAGGCGTTGAGGTTTTGCCTCGCAGCTTTTTTTTACAGTTACTGTTGAGTTTTGGCCAAATCCGAGGGAAAGGCCTAATTAATGGGTGGACACAGTTCATTCCTTCCGTCTTTCTTTCCTTGCTGTCTTTCCTTCTTTCTTTTACCCGCCTTCCTTCTTTCCGTCCTTCCTTCTTTCTTTTACTTTACTTCCTTCGCTCCTTCCTCCCACCTTTTCTCTTTCTTTCTCTTTTTCTGTCTTCCTCTCTCTCCTTCTTTTCTTGCACGTTTCTCTTCTATCTTTCTTTCTTCATTTCTTTCTTTCTTTCCTTCTTTCTTTCGTTCTTTTTTCTTTCCTTCTTTCTTTCTTTCTTTCTTTCCTTCCTTCCTTTATTTCTTTCTTTCTTTCCTTCCTTTCTTTCTTCCTTCCTTCCTTCCTTCCTTCCTTCTTCTTCCTTCCTTCCTTCCATTCTTTCTTTCTTTCCTTTCGTTCAATCGACCTTTTCATTATCTTCTATGTTTGCTTATTTCTTTACTCTTATTTTTGTTTTTTTCTAACAATTGTTTTGTTGTTGCCGTTATTGATTATCATTATTATTATTATTATTATTATTATTATTATTATTATTATTATCATTTATTATTATGTACCAGCACCACCACCACCACCACCATTCTTGTTGCCTTTATCCTCGTCATCATCATCATCGTCGTCGTCGTCATCATCATCATTATTACTGCCATTATTGTTGTTGCTGTTGTTGCTGCTGATGTTGTTGTCGATAAGATTTTATAAATATCCTCACGACACTATTGAGTAGTCAGAACCATAAATAGATGCACACATCGCTGCACATCATCTATTATGCATACATGTGCCTGTTTATGTGTGTGTGTGTGTGTGCATATATGTATATGTGTATATGTGTATATGTATATGTGTATATGTGTATATGTATATATACATATATATATATATATATATATATATATATATATATATATATATATATATATATATATATATATATATAAGCTCACACATATTCCGAATTCTCAAGGTGTCCTGTGCAGTGATGTGTGTGTGTGTGTGTGTGTGTGTATCTTCGTATATGCATGTGTGAGTCAGAGTCATTGCAAAATACACACACACACACACACACATACCGACAAACAGACAGACGCACATACATAGAGTCGTAGAGCGAGGTCAGAAAAGAGCAAGTGAAGGAATAACGAGGTCAAATTGATGAGGTCAAATTATAGATTTTTTAAGATCGATCAATATATAAATTAATTAATCCAGACAATATAAAAAGAAGGAAAAAAAAATCACAGAAAGACAAAAAAAAAACAAACAAACAAAAAACAACAAAAACTAATCAAACTAATATCAAACGAAGATATATCGATTTCTGTTCTGATCGCAAGGTCAGATGTCCAAGTGCATGAGTGTTGATGTGTGTGGGTATGAGTGTACGTGTGTGTTTGTGTGCGTATGTGTATGTATGTATGTTTGTGTATGTGTGTGTATATATATATATATATATATTTGTGTGTGTGTTCGTTGGTGCAAGTGGTTGTGTGTGTGTGCATGTGTGTACATGTGTACGTATGCCTGTATGAGTGCATATATGTGTGAGTGTATATGTGTGTGTGTGTGTGTGTGTGTGTGTGTGTGTACGTGTGTGCTGAAGTAGATGACTTAGGTGATGGTGAAGTAGGACCGAGGGAAACACTTTACTTATTGTTTATCGATAATTATGTTTAATCAAAGATCAGCCAGGATTCGAACTCAGAAACTCGATGGACCTAATAAACTCATGATTATCGATGAGCTAATTGAAGGCGGGTGGCGGTGTGAGGGGTTGTTCTCTTCGCAGTTGCTCTTTCTGCCTACATTTGCAGTCAAATCCCTCTCAAATTGAATCAATCTACCTTGTTTTAAAACAAAAGGAGGAAGATTCTATAAAGTAATCCTAGGTACATGTTGTTGGCACTCCGTCGCTTACGACGTCGAGGGTTCCAGTTGATCCAATCAACGGAACAGCCTGCTCTTGAAATTAACGTGCAAGTGGCTGAGTACTCCACAGACACGTGTACCCTTAACGTAGTTCTCGGGGAGATTCAGCGTGACACAGTGTGACAAGGCTGACCCTTTGAATTACAGGCACAACAGAAACAGGAAGTAAGAGTGACAGAAAGTTGTGGTGAAAGAGTACAGCAGGGTTCGCCACCATCCCCTGCCGGAGCCTCGTGGAGCTTTAGGTGTTTTCGCTCAATAAACACTCACAACGCCCGGTCTGGGAATCGAAACCGCTGCCCTAACCACTGGGCCATTGCGCCTCCACGGTCCTAGATACATAACTGAATATAAAAAGGTAAAAATAGCTGATATGGTCGCGGTTGGAGCACCTTTGATCATAGATGTGCTGTGTAGTGGCTTGACAGTTATGGTAGCGGAACGCAAGCTTCTTGAATGGCCTGTCATGGTGGACAGGTCAAAGGATAGAGTTATAGGCCAGCTCTTCCCAGAGGTAAAAATGGGTTTGCATGGGGCCATGTACATACATACATATATGCATGCATGCATGCATGGTTGTTGTCTACTCTTTATAGAGTCTGACCACCTCTTGTACATACACCTTAAGTCTGTCATGGCGTCTGATAGCCTTGGACCCTATATATCTATCTATCTATCTATCTACACATTTACATCCTATATGCATATATATATGTGTGTGTGTGTGTGTGTGTGTGTGTGTGTGTGTGTGTGGAAGAATTTACGAAAAAAACAACAGACGAAGACAGGTGGTGTAAACAACAAATGGATGTATTAGTATAACGCTCGGGAATAGAGAAAGTCTTTAACGTTTCGAGCCTACGCTCTTCAACAGAAAGGAAGACAGAAAGAAACAAGGAGAAAAAAAATATAAATGTAGTGGTCAGCGATCTATCATGTCGAATGCCGATATATATGTGTGTGTGTGTGTCTGTGTGTGTGTGCGTGTGTTTATATGTGTCTAAATATATAATTAATCATTTGCAGGATCGAACGGAATCAAGGTATTTTGATTATAAGGAGACCAAGATAAGGTCAAGTATAGCATATCCGTGTATCAACAATTACATGGACACTCACGCATATATTAATGCATATACCGATCTGTCCTACCACTTACATATACAGGCACGTAAATTGATCAATATACTCATCGATATAAATATATAAGTACATGTAAAATCACATACAGACGTACTCCGATATGCAGTTTCACGAGCTATTCTAAGTTCCAGATCCAACGTAGGAAACGTTCTAGGTATGGTGTAAAATAAATAAGAACACAAATGGCTTGAGATTCACTACAGCTGTTTCAGACGCGTTTTTTTTTTTATTATTGGTGGGCAAATCAATTACATCATGAAAGAAAAATGCCGTTTTCAATCAGATGAATTAAAATTTAAATGTAAAATTTAACATTTAAGATTTAGCTCATAAAGAATATATGTGGGAGATGTGTGTCGGCATATGCCAATGACGTCACCGTAGTGGTGTCGGAAAATAAACATATCGAAATGATCGGCACTGTTCTCAGGGACTACGAGGCAGTATTAGGAGCGAAGATTAACCAGGAAAGTCAGTGGGCTTGTGGCTCGGCACCTGGAGAAGTAAGTCCATGCCGTCCAACTGCGTCGTTGGGCGGTGGACGGAGGGACCGGTTAAATTACTCGGGGTCTGGTCTGGTCTGGTCCAGACCTCCAGATGGACAAAAACTGGGACGCGGTAACGAGCAAGGTGATGACTCTCACCCAGAAATGGGCTGAGAGGAAGCTATCCCAGAAAGGTCGGGAGAGGTGGCTAACGCGTACATCGCGTCCGTCATCTACTACCGTTTGACTGTCGTATCTTGCCCCGGCGACCGTCTGATTATGTTGGAACGTATACACTTATGCTTCTTATGGAAGGGACGCCTCTCGATGGTCAGGCGGTTGTTGTTGTTGTTTCTGCTGCTGTTGTTTTTGTATTCTTTAGGTATCAGGTCGGCTCTAAACAAAGAGACATGTTTAAAAGTGACGACCAACTATGGCGACAACAGCAACAGCAGATAAACAGGCTTGTAATAACAATGGTTGAACATAATTACTAAAGCGATAAGAGGCCATCGAGAACTGTGACGAAAGCATTTAGTATCGAACGAAAAGCATTTGCAAATGAAACCATGGTACACTAAAGATAACACAAATTGAAGAATGGTGTGGGTGGAACCGTAAATGAAGCGTAGTCATGTGACACAATGAAACAGAATAGAAATAAAAAGATGAAAATAAATATAAATAATAATGGTGATAATAAAGAAAAAAGAGTAATCTATTTTTGTAGGACAGAGTAATTTTGTTTCGATCTGCCGCCCAACTAAAAATACATGTTGAATCTAGCCATTGATAAGAGGTATCGACCTGCTTCAGAAATAGTAGCCACGCCTAACTCGAATGAATAACATTGCATATTGTTAGAAAAGGCCGCTCTGGATAATGTGATCTTATAGGAGAAAAAAATGGAATGACCACTGCTTGAAAGCCTTCAATCATAGGCGTTGTTTATCTAGCCATTTATAACATGCTGCAGAAAGAGTAGCCAAGTCTCCCTCAAATAACACTAGATGTGGTCTTCAGTCTCCTACTCATGGGAAAATAAACGAGATGATCACAGCTGGAAGACTGTACATCATAGAAATAGTATCCAAGTCTCCTTCAAATAACACGAAAATGGCCCGCTGGATAAATTAATATGGCTCTATAGCAAAAAAGAGACGGTCGCAGCTGCAACATCTTCGATCATAGGTCCGGTCTATCTATACAGGTAAAGCAGGCATCAAGTTACTACAGAAACAGTAGCCAGGTCTCCCTCAAATAATGCTGTACTGCCTTCGAAAAGAACACACTCAGTGATCTGGCCTTCAGTTCTTGTGTACATAAAATAGTTAACATTCGCTGCTTTGTTCCAATGAATCTAACGCTCTTAGCTTAGTTTTTCCTTGTGGCTGGCCAGATTGGAGCAATCTCGAGTATAACCATCCGAAATTGCAAAGATAATCTGGAACTCGACTGAGGAAAGAAAACTACGAATGACCCGTCCTTGTTTTCTTTGTATCGTCTGTCTGGATGTTTAGCGTTCTTGTCCCATTTGATAGATCGCTGACCAAACCATTCAATTTTTTTTCTCCGTGTTTTTCTCCTTGTTTTCTCCTTATTCTTTCTATTGAAGAGCGTAGCTCGAAACGTTAAAGACTTTCTCTATTCCCGAGCGTTAAACTAATACATCCTTTTGTGTGTGTGTGTGTGTGTGTGTATAAACAATAACGAACACACATACACAAGGCGAATTGATAGAAATATATTTCTTCTTACGCCTATAAGCGTAGCCTACCCACAAGCTACCAAAACACATAGTTTGTGCGTGTTCGATAGTGTCTATATCCCTCGAGCTGCTTCTAATTCATGAATATGTGTGTGTGTGTGTGTGTGTGTGTGTGTGTGTGTGTGTGTGTGTGTGTGTGTTCGTATGTTCTGTTGTGTCTGTGTTTGTCTCTCACCCACTGCTTGACAACCATGTTTACGTTCCTTGTGTTTACGTTCGACCAAAAAATTCTTCAAGGTGGTGCCCCAGCATGACCGCAGTCTCACGACTGAAACAACTAATATATATATATATATATATATATATATATATATATATATATATATATATGTATACATACATGAAAAAGTGGCACTCCATCGGTTACGACGATGAGCGTTTCAGTTGATCCGACCAACGGCGCAGCTTGCTCGTGGAATTAACGTGCAAGTGGCTGAGCACTCCACAGACACACGGGCCCTTAACGTAGCTCACTGGGAACTTCAGCATAGCGCAGAATGTGACAAGGCTGGCTCATTTTGAAATACAGGTACGACTCATTTTTACCAGCTGAGTAGACAGGAACAACGTGAAATAAAGTGTCTTGCTCAAGGACTCAACGCCTCACCGGGAAGTGAACTCACGACGTTACGATCGTGAGCCGGATGTCCTAACCAGTGAGTCATGCGCTTTCAGAAATACACACACACACACATAGACACACACACACACACGCATTCACTGCATAGACACTTTTGCGAGAGGACAGACATATTTCTAAAGTAGAAAATTTTTGCTTACGTTAACTATTTTAATTATTTTGCTAACGTTAACTACTTTAGTTGAAAATATTAGTAGGGTGTGATTTGAGGGAGATTTAGCTACGATGTTTAGCAGGTCGAACGCTGTCACACAGAGGCTATCCTCATTAGCTTGTGGTTAGAGAGAGGGAGGCGAGAGGGGAGAAAGAGGAGTAGAGAGAGGGGGAGAGAGAAGAGAGAGTGAGTGAGTGAGTGCGGAAGAGAGAGAGGGGGAGAGAGAGGGGGAGAGGGGGAGGGGAGAGAGGGAGAGAGGGGGAGGGGGGGAGAGAGGGGAGAGAGGGGGAGAGAGGGGGAGAGAGGGGGAGAGAGGGGGAGAGAGATGGGGAGAGATGGGGAGAGAGATGGGGAGAGAGAAAGAGGGAGAGAGGGGGGAGGGGCAGAGAGAGAGGGGGAGAGAGAAAGAGGGAGAGAGAGAGGGGGAGAGAGAGAGAGAAAGTGGGGGAGAGAGAGAGAGAAAGTGGGGGAGAGAGATACTGGTAAGGTTTTTGAGAATAATAACGATGTCTGCTCGCACCACCACTACTCCGCCACCCACGACCATCACTCCTCTCAGCTCATTCCAATCCTGTCATCATTAGATTTTCGTTAAAGCAGTTTAGTTATACATTGCGTAGCAGTAGTAGTAGGAGTAGAGAAGAGGCGGTGGTGGTGGTTGTCATGGTCATCCTTGTAATGGTGGTGGTGGTGGTGGTGGTGGTGGTGGTGGTGGTGGTAGTGGTACGATGGGCCGTGATGGTGATGGTGGTGGTTATGATTGTGGTAGTGATGCTGGTGGTAGAAGTGGTTGTAGTGGTGCTTGTTGGAGTAGTGATTGTTGTGGTACTGGTAGTAGTCGTGCTGGTGGTAGTAGTGGCTGTAGTGATGGTGGTGGTAGTAGCAGTGCTGGTGGTTGTAGTAGTAGTAATGCTGATGGTAGTAGTAGTTGTAGTGGCTGTAGTAGTGCTGGTGGTTTAGGCTGTAGTGGTGCTGGTGGTTGTAGTTGTGGTAGTAGTTGTGCTGGTGGTTGTGGTTGTAGTTGTGGTAGTAGTTGTGCTGGTGGTAGTAGTGGTTGTAATGATGGTGGTGGTAGTAGTGGTGCTAGTGGTTGTGGTAGTAGTGGTGCTGATGGTAGTAGTAGTCGTAGTAGTTGTAGTAGTGCTGGTAGTTTAGGCTGTAGTGGTGCTGGTGGTTGTAGTTGTGGTAGTAGTTGTGCTGGTGGTAGTAGTGGTTGTACTGGTGCTGTTTGTAGTATTGGCTATAGGGGTGCTGGTAGTAGATGTGCTTGTAGTGGTGTTGTTGGTTTAGGTTGTTGTGGTGCTAGTAATTGTGGTTGTAGTGATTGCTGGTAGTTGTGGTTGCTGTGGTGCTGGTGGTAGAAGTGGTTGTGGTGGTGGTGGTGCTGGTGTTGGTATAGGTTGTAGTGGTGCTGGTGACTGGTGCTTGTGATGTGGTGTTGCTGTGGTGGCAGTAGAGGTAGTGGTTTTGATGATGGTAGTAGTGGTGGTGGTGGTGGTGTCCAACGAGTCGGGATCAATCCGAACTGAAGTAGGCAGTCACGTTGCGTTTATTTAAAGTTGTTTCGACTCGAAAAAAAATAAATAAATAAATAAATAAAACAAAAAAACAAACAAAACAACATAAGTACTTAAAACAAAGCAAAAAGAGACAATGAATTATAATAAAATGCACAAATAAACACACAGAAACAACAACAGCAATAAAAAGAAAAGTAAAACAAAACAAAGAGAACTAACAAAAAGAAAACCAGAAACCTCAAGCTCGCATGCGCACGCAGCCGTTGGCATTTTCCAAAGAACTATTTTTATTTTTTCGCAACTTATAACACCCAACACCACCAGCCACCATTTATATTTGTTGCAGAATTGACTTTCATCATTAATATGGCTTCACCTTGTTCATATAACAACAATGATAATAATAATGATGATGATGATGATGATGATGGTGGTGGTGGTGGTGATGATCTACTTGTAACAACAGTGAAAGGGTTATTATCCAAGAAATATTACTTGTTCCAACAACTCGTAGCTTCTCCTCCATCAAAGAGGCAGACGATCATCTGCCATGGAATAAAAATAAATGCCAAAATGAAATAAAAAAGGAATAATTATAATTGTTAATATTTCTATTATATTGAAGCAATACGAAACGCTTTGTAATTGCCAAAGATTACAATTGTATTGTGTTATGCTGTATTGTGTGGCGCATATTGCCATAACACGTGTTTAAAATAAATATAATTAATATTGAGTTGCCGTAAGCTTGAAACTTGGTTTAATAAAATTTCTTTTTTTTTTTTTTTTTTTTTTTGCGATAATGATGCCATTTTCTCTTGCATTTCGGGTTTCTAATCCAGCTGCTACCAAGTTCACTTTCACTCAAGACGCATAAAGACTGACCTTAAGATAATGCAGTTTTTATGTTTATGTTATTGCAATTAATTTATTGATATTATATTTTTGTCTACAAAAAGCCCCAAAGGCAACCAGGAGTAAGAAGGAAATTAGAAAACTAACATGGACACGCAACACGCGCACACACGAGCGCACGCGCATTTTCAAAGGCTATTGATATATAGGTACTGGTGTAGCAGTTTGGTTGGAAGCTTGCTTCTCAATCATGTGGTCTGGGTTCCGTCCTACTGCACAGTGCCTTGAGCAAGTGTTTTCTATTATAGCTACAGATCAACCGAAAGCCTTCTGAGTGGATTTGGTAGACGAATAGAAACTGAAAGAAGCCCGCCGTATATATATATATATATATATATACACACACACATACATATAGGAGTATGTGCGTGTATTTGTGTTTGTGAATGTGTGTATGTGTGTGCGTTATATATGTACTTACATGTATGTATATATATTTGTACATATGCGTGTGTGTGTGTAAGAGAGAGAGAGAGAGAGAGAGAGAGAGAGAGAGAGAGCAGAGAGGGAAAGAGAGAGAGAGAGAGAGCGGAGAGGGAAAGAGAGAGAGAGAGAGAGAGAGAGAGAGAGAGAGATAGACAGAGAGAGAGAGACAGACAGAGAGACAGAGAGAGAGAGACAGAGAGAGAGATAGACAGAGAGAGAGACAGAGAGAGACAGAGAGACAGAGACAGAGAGAGAAAGAGAGAGACAGAGAGAGAGATAGACATAGAGAGAGAGATAGACAGAGAGAGAGAGACAGACAGAGAAAGAGAGGCAGACAGAGAAAGAGAGGCAGACAGAGAGAGAGACAGACAGACAGAGAGAGATAGAGAGAACACGTGTGTGTGTGTGTGTGTGTGTGTGTGTGTGCGTGAAGACGTGCGAGTGTACGAGTTCAGAAAAGCAGTGTTGATTCATCATCGCTTGAGTGAACGTTCGAAACCTCGTCCGTCCGTCCGTTCTTACAATTACACGAGATTGCCTAGAACAAACGATATTTAATTACAGGAAAACCACTGTTTGTATGGCTTAATTAATTAATTATTTACGACGTCAATGTTGGTGTCGTCAGAGAAAAAAAACATCCATTTATTAAAATCTATATTTCCGACAAAAAAATTTTCAAAAAGAAAAAAAAAACTGTCTCTATCTCTTCATCCGTCTCCATGTTTATTTGTCTACATGTTTATTTGTCTACATGTTTCTTGGTCTGTCTACCTCTCTTTTTCTCACGTCCCCCCCTCTCTCTCTCAGACTCTCTCTCTCAGACTCTCTCTCTGTCGACCTGTCTGCATAACCCGGCTATCTCGTTGCGTACCAGAAGGTCCATCTGGTCAACATGTTATCCCTGGTTTGTCTCTGCAGCTCATTTTTAGATGACCTTAAGGACTGTGCGCAGAAAGTAGTAAGCTTCGTTTGACGAACCTCTGTCTGGCCGATCTGCCTTCCTTTTTGCAGTCGTTCTGGTCAATTGGTTGAATCTGTATGATTATCTACCTACCTACCTACCTACCTACCCATCTATCTATCTATCTATCTATCTATCTATCTATCTATCTATCTATCTATCTATTTATCAATCTATCTAGGGATCGTGTATCACAGTAATGTTCTCGTGTAAAAAGGGGAGGACAGTTTGGGTTTAACCGTGGAAAGAAAAGCCTACGGAAAAGACCACGGTAACCTTAGACAATATTGACCAAGGTTACCGTGGTCTTTTCCGTAGGCTTTTCTTTCCACGGCTAAACCCAAATTGTTCTCCCCTTTTTACAAGAGAACATTACTGTGATACACGATCCATATTGATCGCTATTTTTTTTCTCGATCCCTTTTGATCGAACTCCCCCCTTTTTCCTTCCTACGATCCCTTTTGATCGACACCCCCCACACACATTTTTTCCCTTCCCCCTCCCAAAAAGAAAAGCTCTACATTGTATTTGTCCCATCTTTGTTGAGCCCTGTGTGGCTAATAAAAGAAATGTATCTATCTATCTATTTATCTACCTACTTACCTACCTACCTGTCTGTCTGGCTGGCTGGCTGTCCTGTCTATTTATCTATCTGTCTGTCTATCTATCTAAATATCTGTCTGTCTGACTTGTCTTGTCTGTCTTTCCGTCTGTTAGCCTGTCTTTCTGTCTGTTAGTCTGTCTTCACACACACACACACACACACACACACACACACACACATCTTTTATCTTTAATTTGTTTCATTCATTAGACTGCGGTCATACTGGGGCACCGCCTTGAAGCCTATCTAGTCGAATGAATCAACCCTAGTACCTATTTTTTTTTTAAAGCCTAGTACTTATTCTGTCGGTGTCTTTTGTCTAACTGCTAAATTACGGGAGAATAACGTACCATCACCGGTTGTCAAGCGGTGGTGGGTGACAAACACAGACACACACACACGCATACACACACACATGAAGGCTTCTTTCAGTTTCCGTCTACCAAATCGACTGACAAGATTTTGGTCGGCCTGAGGTTATAGTAGAAGACACTTGTCCAAGGTGCCACACAGTGGACTGAACCTGTAACCATGTGGTTGCGGAGCAAACTTCTTATCACTCAGCCACGCCTGTTCCCAAGTAATAAAGGTTTAAAAATTTATTTTTTTTACATGAGTGTGTGTGTGTGTGTGTGTGTGTGTGTGTGTGTGTGTGAGTGTGTGTGCGTGTGTGCGTACGTCACGAACACAGAAGAGTTTTTACGGGGTCATTTCATCCGTTAGAAATAGCAATCAAATCCCCTTTCACTAAAATGTATCCAGATTTTGTAGTAAAACTGGTACATATACATGGTAGAAACACATGGGCCACGATGAGCAATACCATTTCTCTTTTCACTAAAAATAGATCTGGATATATCAGAAAGATATATCTTGTACCTAAAACGACAGGAAAATTTTAAATTTTAAATATTACTCCAGCCATATGGACTGCTCTTTCTTATTTCACGAAAATATATTCAGATTTGGTACCAAAACTGGTGGGGATTTTTTCAATATCTTAAACTTGCATCGTCTTCCTTTTCTCTTTTCATTAAAATATTTTCAGATGTGCTAAAACTGGTAGGAATTTTACATGTTAATGAACGCTGCTATTTCACCAACTAAAATATATTCATCGGGGTTTTTTATGATATAAATATATTTCGTTCATGATGGGTGGTACCCTTTCTCTTTTCACTGCAACAGATCCAGATGTATTAGAAAAATATACCCAGATTTTGTGCTAAAACCGATGAGAATTTTTTTAACTATATATATATTTTAAATGTTCCGCGGCGGCTATTGTTCCACAGTAATGCTGTTTAACGTTACATCTTCCTCGACCAGCAGACGACAAATATCGTGCAGAAAGCTATTTCTCTTATAAAACCTTCAGCTGTCGTATTTTCCCCTGTTGCTTTTTCTATCGAGGATAAGGTTTCAAACAAATAAATAAATAAGCAGAAATCTAATAAAATGAAAATAAAATAAAGATGAAAAACGAACAAAGAAAAGTGACTTCCACTGTCCCTCCGTATGATGGATGTTAAAAGTTTGGTATTTGGTTCCAATGTTTCCTGATAAAGGATTCGTTTTCGATATTATATGAAGAGCAAGAACAACAAAACGTGTCTGCAGGGAATTAGATACCAGTTAAGCTGATAGTAACCGTTAATGCGTTTCAGATAAAGACAGATCAAAGATTAACGGCTCTGGGTAATGTATTTTAAAACACGTGGGAACGAAAACCGATATACATATATGCATACATAAATACATACATACATGAAAACATACATGTATGTATGTATATGTATATATATATATATATATATATATATATATATATATATGTATATATATATATATATATATATATATATATATATATATACATATATATATATATATATATGCATATATAAAGAGAGCGAAAAGGATGTGTAAGTGGTCTTTTATTATATAATATAAACACATCCAGACATTTAAAGGTTTTTATTGCATATGAATGAGTGTGCGTGTATGTGTGGTGTGTGCGTGTGCGTGGGTAAGTGTGCGTGCATGTATTTGTGTGTGTGTGTGAGTGTATGCATTCATACATACACATACATACATACATACATACATATATATCATCATCATCATCATCATCATCGTTTAACATCCGCTTTCCATGCTAGCATGGGTTGGACGATTTGACTGAGGACTGGTGAAACCGGATGGCTACACCAGGCTCCAATCTAATTTGGCAGAGTTTCTACAGCTGGATGCTGTATATATATATATATATATATATATATATATATATATATATATATATAGCCTCGTGATTAAGGCGTTGCACTTGCGATTGTGACATCATGGTTTCGATCCCTGGACCAGGCGGAGCATCGGTGTTCGTGAGCAAAGCACTTCATTACACGTTGCTCTACAATCGCTTCGATATCTGACATATAGCACATCGCGCGCCTGTACAGGTAATGTCAATTTTTGATGACCAGTGTGAGCTAATGTACAACACAGACATTTGATCACTATCAACGAATCATCTGTTCAGGTTGTTCAGCAAGAAACTGCAAAAGACCTCATCTGTCGTCTACGAGAGGTAGGTTGAACGTATATGTGAATGCGCGTGCGCATGCATGCATATATGTATGAATCTTTTGTATTTAATCATTTAGATTCTTCCTCTGAAGAAGGAGCTGGTTTTGAACAAAGATACAAACCTCCATGATTGGAATTTAGAAAACGAAAACAATGTCACATTTTAAACCTGAGAAAAGTCTTGCATAGTTTTGCAGTTCCGCTTACAGATTGTATTTGTAATATGCAAAGCAGTTGGTTGATTTCTTTTACTGAAAATCCAAGCTGATCCAGACTGACAGATAGGCATTTACTTACAAAACTAAGTGCTCCAATCATTATTGGAATAAATGTAAATTTGTAATCCAGATATAGAAGCTGGAGGTTTCGAAGCAGTTGTCCATAATTACATTTCTCTTTGATTTTCAAAGAGATATTCAAATTAGTAAGACGTATGTATGTATGTACGTATATATGTATGTATGTACGTATATATGTATGTATGTACGTATGTATTTTCTGTTTCTAATTATTTAAATTCTTCATTTGGGGAAGGAGCTGGCTTTATAACAAAGATACAAAGTTCCATCTTCGGAATGTAGATAACGAAAACAATGTCACATGTTAAACTTCAGAAAAGTCTTGCATATGTATGTGTGTATGTATGTGTGTACGTATGTATGTATGCATGCATGCATGCGTGTGTGTGTGTGTGTGTGTGTGCATGTGTGTGTGTGTGTGTGTGTGTGTGTGTGTGTGTGTGTGTGTGTGTGTGTGTAGTCAGAACGAATACCACAGCGGTGAGCTGGCAGAAACGTTAGCACGCCGGACGAAATGCTTAGCAGTATTTCGTCTGCTGTTACGTTCTGAGTTCAAATTCCTCCGAGGTCGACTTTGCCTTTCATCCTTTCGGGGTCGATAAATTAAGTAATCGACTTAATCCCTTTGTCTATCCTTGTTTGTCCCCTCTATATTTAGCCCCTTGTGGGCAATAAAGAAATAAGAACGAACACCAAAAAGCATTATGTCTGACGCTCCAGCAACTCTCTCACTTCGCTGCCTGAAAGTTTCAAAATGCTTTGGTGTCGTTGAAACCCTCAGACATCGTCATTGTCATAAATCCCTTGACATTCATGTCTGTAGCTCTTGGACTCACAGGGCCCGGTCACCCTATTTCTACGGCGTATAAAAGACCGAAATCACAACATTCTTCCCTGAATGGGGCAACGGTCTATCACAGGGTTAGTCATTTACAATTGAATGAACCGGTGCAACGTGAAAGGAAGCGTTTTACACAGGAGCATAACACAACGCAACATCCGATCCGGGATTCGAAAACTTGGTCCTGCGATTGTGAGTGCAACACTCTAAACACTAAGACGCGCGATTTCACTATCACTATCATTAAAGCCAGAAATATCGAATTACCCAGGTAGGGAGATATGATTTAATGTGTGTAAAAACCAGGATAGAAACAGTAACTAATTAGTTTTTCAATGACAGGAGTTCGATGAAGAACAGACGCCAAGATAACGGCTTGTCAGAGTGAATTATGGGCGTATTGGTTTCATAAGCCTCGATCAGTTTATTAGTTGATTAATTCAGATTAATGACCAGATATTTTAGGGAATGTTAAACTAGTTATAGATAGATAGATAGATAGATAGATAGATAGATAGATAGATAGATAGATAGATAGATAGATAGATAGATAGATACACATACATACAGGGTACGGTGAATAAACTGTCGTCTAAATTACGCAAAACTGAAAATAACACTGACATCATATTTTAACAGCTATACGAGGTCTGATCAATAAGTATCCGGCCTGTCGCCATATTAACGAAATTAAAGCACGCAGAGTAAAGCCGCTTGGCAAAAATTGACCTTAAACTCTGCTGTGCATGCGCACTAAGTTTTAACGTTCTAGCTCGCTTCTGCTGTTTACAGAGGCGCTTGGAAGGAACGTGTGTAGCGTGTGATCATGGCATTACCACGACAGAGAAAGTTGTCATGGCGATACCTGTTCAGAAGCCAACATAAAGTTTCAGAAAGTGTATGGAGAGGAGTGAATGAGCCGCAGACAAGTGTACGAGTGTTTCAGACGTTTCCAAGATGGCCGAAAACATGTCGCTATTGACGAACGTTCAGTGAAATCTGCAACCAGTAGAACTGAGAAAAACATCGTTGATGTGCGTGCAGCTGTGAGAGTAGCAGTTTTCCGTTCATTTTGGCAACTCCATGGCAATATGTTTCTGCAGTAATGGTTTTTTTCCGGGTTCTAAGACGTTATAGTGGATAAGTCTAGCAGTATACCACCAAACTGTCAGCATAACCTTCATTTTAAAGAGCTCGGCTTTAGGGAAAATTTTCCGTGCGTCATTTTGGTCCAACCACTGCGAAGAACATTTTTTTATTATTTTACAGAATCTACTTTTCGTCGCAAATTACAATACAATCGAGAAATGGATCGGTCTGGTTAAGGAGAAGAAGCGACGAGTAAATTTCATATTTCATTTCATATCTTCTCTGGTACATTCCATTTCATGCCTTCTCTGGTACATTCCACTAGTATTCCTTTTTATTATGAGTGACTATGGTTTCTACCATACCGTGAGTTCTTATTTCTTTGTCCTCGGGGTTACCTTTCCGATGAATTTCATTATAGAGTATCCTAGCCACAGCATCATGTCTCATCGGTAGATAATACCGTGATGACATTTTCGGACAACTGCTTATGCTGTATGTGGTGTCTTAGGTGTCAACTCCACAAAGTCTGCAACAATTGCCATATTTTACTGCTTTTCCTGCATCTTTTCCTTGGTTGATATGTTGTTGTTGTTGCTGGCACTCCGTCGCTTATGACGTTGCGGGTTCCAGTTGATCCGACCAACGGAACAGCCTGCTCGTGAAATTAACGTGCAAGCGGCTGAGCACTCCACAGACACTTTGTACCCTTAACGTAGTTCTCGGGGATATTCAGCATGACACAGAGTGTGACAAGGCTGACCCTTTGAATTACAGGCACAACAGAAACAGGAAGAAAGAGTGAGAGAAAGTTGTGGTGGAAGAGTACAGCAGGGCTCGCCACCATCCCCTGCCGGAGCCGCGTGGATGGAGCTTTAGGTGTTTTCGCTCAATAAACACTCACAACGCCCGGTCTGGGAATCGAAACCGCGATCCTATGACCGCGAGTCTGCTGCCCTAACCACTGGGCCATTGCGCCTCCATGGTTGCTATGTATGTATAATTAAGCAGTCTGGGGCATGTCAAAAGAGCAACGATGGGTTAAATCGTTGTTAATGAATTTAACGTATTAATGTTGTTGTCGCCGTCGTCATCGTTATTGTTGTTGTTGTTGTTGCTGCTGCTGCTGCTGCTGCCCCTCTTGTTATTTAGTCTCAGGTTAACCTTGAACATCCAGTGTTAGACCATGGTAGATGGCGCTCTGACTAAATCATCTAACGTCTTTCCTCATTAAGAAAGCCGGGTGTGATTCGAAAGAGATTTAGCTGCTATTTCTAGCAGATTCTTAGTCCCCGAAAACATTTTCCTTGTCAGGAGAATTTTATTAATATATTAGGGAACTGACACACACACACACACACACACACACACACACACACACACACACACACACACACACACGCACGCACGCACGCACACGCACATACACATACACATACATAAACACACATACGCACACACATGCACACACACACATACACACACACACATTAAACGTACATTTCTGGACCAAGATAGGTTAAAGACCAATGTCAAAGGTCAGAGTGATAATTTCTAGTATGATTGAAGTCCGGTGGTAGTTATATATCGAAAGCGGTATGATCGAAGCGCATCGAATAATTAATTATCGAGAAGTCATTGACCAGCACACTCCCGCTTCTGGATTATTGACATGCTGTCTATTCTCTCTGCATGTTACTACTGTACTACACTGATCACCACAGGATCGAATCCTTATTGCGATATGGTCGCTTGCGTGCCTCAAATCACCCTGAGAGCTATGTCAGCAAACCGCAAGGTCCTTGTAGGACCTCCTATGCTTGACTGGTTAAAGACCAGACTAGTATGAACCACCTTTTCCCACCTTTTGGACTCATGATCGTAAGATTGTGGTTTCGGTTCCGGGGCCGGGAGACGCGTGGTGTTCTTGAGCAGAACACTTCATGCCATGTTGCTCCAGTCCACCCCGCTGGTAAAAATGAGTAATCCTGCGATGGGCCGGTGTCCCATCCATCTAGGTAGGGTATATATACGCCATGAAACCGGGAAACCGGCCCTTATGAGTCGGTATGACTCGAAAAAGTAATTTTACCCCCTTCTTTTTTACCAACATTGTTACGTAGAAAATTACCAACTTACAGAAGCATTAAGTTTTAACATTTTAACTTGTTTCAGCTCGAGGTCTGGGGTTATATCAGGAGGGTCCACCCATGTAAAATAAAATTCAGAGGGCCCACAGGTAAAAGATGGTTGAGAAACACTGGTCTAAAGGGAGGTGGTATTCTCCGGTGACGAAAAGCAACAGCAATCAGCACCACCGTCAATACTGAGTCAAAAATATGGAACATTTCACGAATTTGTGTATTGTCCATACTAATCTTCTCTGTATACTAATTTTAGTATATGTAATGCCGATGACAATTCAAAAGCAACAAGAACTGAAAGAGGAAGGCCTTCCCTTCAGGGAAACATGATGCGTTTGGCGCTGACTTGGAACCCACAAGGGAGGCAGAAGAAAGGAATCCCTCAAAATAGCTGGAGGTGGGATAGTGAGACAGAGCTATAAAAAAAAAGTAGGTGTCCAAATGGAAATAAGCAGAAAAAACATCTCAGAACCAAGAACAATGGAAAAAAGTGGTCGATGGTCTATGCTCCATAAAGAGAGAAGAGCTTAAATAAGTACCCACACTAGACCCTGTTTCTGGGGGCTGGGTGGTCACGTAAGCATCTCCCACCTCCTCAGAGAA
>NC_142948.1:26032514-26045014 GCF_046866305.1 Octopus bimaculoides | reverse complement strand
CCGCAAACCCATCCACCCACACGCGTTGTCACTGTAAAGCGATACAATGATACCATAATCTTTCATTAATCGATCACCAAAAATAAATAACTCATTAACTGACATCAATTATGACTTATGTGTGTGTGCATGCGTATGCAGATCTGTATATTATCTTGCCTATGTAACTGGGTAGCTGCCCGCGCCTTTGTGTTAGTGTGCTTATATGTGTTCGAATATACAGGGTGGGCCAAAAGTCACGCACCAAGACATTTTACGTTCTATTTATATATTACGCTATTATAATAATAATAATAATTATTATTATTATTATTATTCATTATTATTATTATTATTCATTATTTGATTTATTTTATTCAATGTTAGGAAACGTGAAGCATGTCTTTGACAATTCTGGACCGTAGTGAACTTGTTTTGTGCGTGAATTTTGGCCCACCCCGTATGTGCATGTGTGTTTGTGTGCATGAGTGTTCGTATATGCCCGCTCGTGTGTGTGTGTACATATAATAAACTGATTTGTTTCGAGAACCTTCCTTTCCTGTATTCTTCTTGCGCCCTTTTAAAGCCTAGCCAGACTTATGGGCCCGGTTTCCCGGTTTCTATGGCGTATGTGTTCCCCCCCAGCTGGACGGGACGCCAGTCCATCGCAGCGTCACTCAAGAAACAGGAAGAAAGAGTGAGAGAAAGTTGGGGGTGAAAGAGTACAACAGGGGTCGCCCCCCACCCCTGCTGGAGCCTCGTGGAGCTTTAGGTGTTTTCGCTCAATAAACACACACGACGCCCGGTCTGGGAATCGAAACCGCGATCCTCCGACCGCGAGTCCGCTGCCCTAATCACTGGGCCATTGCGCCTCCACCCTTTCCTAAATATATTTATATATAGCGGTTTCAGATTTTGGGACAATGCCAATAATTTTAGGGGGTGGTGGATGCGGGTGAGAGTCGATTACATCGACTCCAGTGCTCAACTGGTACTCAAATATATCGAACCCCGAAACGATGAAGAGCAAAGTTGACCTCCGCAGGATTTGAACTCAGAATGTAACGAACCGGAAGCAATACCTGTAAGCATTTTATGGGACGCTTCTGGGAACGATTCTGTTCACTTCACTGCCTTGCTCTTTTATATAATGCAAAGTCCACTACCTCGATGATCCGGTACGCAGGCGATAGGACAAGAAGACACGTAGTGATAGTGGACCTTGAAATAATAATTTCGATTCACGTAAATCGCTTTTCACCCCACCAAAGCCAAACCTTTACCGAACCTTCTGTACTATATATTGTATGAAGTGCATAAATCCGGTGACAATTAACAAGAACTAACACCGACCTTATAGTTAGCATTTTTGGCTAAAATCTTCATACTTATAATAATTCATGGGGTGCACATAGAACAACGAGAGTTTAAATAATAACGTATATGTTGTATACTTACTGCATTCCGACAGATTCGAACGTAAAAATTGCTGTTTGCTGTTGCTTTTTGTCACTGGAAAATACCTCCTCCTTTAAAATCAATGCTTCTCGATCATTTTTATCTGTAGACTCCTTTGATTTCTATTTCACTCGGATGAACTCTCATTTGATGTTTAAAAAGTCATATCATATTTTTATAATTGAGTGTTATTAAGAATTGTATTTCAAAAGATTGTTCGAACAGTTTGTGTATTGTAGAAGTATAACCAATTTCATGCAGATAAATTTTAGCAACAGAACCTTATTTGGAACCCTAAGGGCCACATGGACACCAGTTAAGAACCCCTGTTTTAAGCGACGACGTGTTTTCATAAGGAACGTGATTCACGGGTGCAAGGGAACTTTGTGACATAGCGGTGTTTCAGCCTTGTGTGTCTTAGTCAAAGGTATCCCGCCGGATTGACGAATCTGATGAACGTTCGAACTCTTGTTTATAGGAATAAACAAACAAATTATTTCCTGATATTTGCTGATGTCTGCCAAACTGATAATAATTCGTAGAGTACGCGCAGAACAGCGAGAATCCAAACAATAACTTATCTATTTATTCTCAATATGTACTGGCAGATATCTGATTACTGCTGTTTGACAGTCATCAGAGAGCGAAGGCGTGTGACCAAGTAATTAGGGTATTTGATTCACGATTATAAAGCCGTGAGTTCGATACCGTGACTTCTCCAAAAGAAGGATTCTGTTTTAGAGCTGTTAACACCCATCAAATTTCAAGTTGACTCTTGCTTTTGTTATGATAATTCAACCCCACTTGCGCGTGATATTTTCCCGGTTCTTAGACGTTTTTAAATTTAATTTAACTTTATTTTTCATGCTTTAAGGTAAGTGTGACTTAGTGAGACATAAGTGAGATATAGGTGTGACGTAAGTGTGACGTAAATATGACGTAGCTATGGCAAGAATGCATTGAACAGTGCCAAGTAACCGTGAACAGCAACGCGTAACAAAATTCAGATATTTCAGTCAAAGAGAATGAGAGAAGATGAATCGGATCTTTTTTAAAACGGGGGCCACATTTTTCATTAATGTTTTACGTAGTGTTTTTGGTACCGAAAGACTTTCAAACTTCGTATACTTATCTATTTTGTGTTATAGAACAGAAAAATATTTTTGTATTCGAATTTATTTCATGTAAAAAATTGTCTTATTTTGATAATTTCAACCAATCACTGACAAGTATTCAGTTGTTTACATTTTCTCCTTTGGCTGATTAAGCCATAGCTTCGCTTTATTTGCTTTTTTCATTTTAAATTTGCTTTTTTCATTTTCTTTTTTTTTTCCTCGTTTTATTTGCTTTTTTCTTTTTAAATTTGCTGTTTTACCCTAACCCTAACCCTAACCCTATCACCGATAGAATTGTTTCAGAATCGTTTGTTTATGTAGTCGGCACTTAATGTATATCGGCTGAATGGACGTCAGTGATTGGTTGAAATTACAGAAATACGACAACTTTAACATGGAATAACTTAGGGATTTCTTTCTTTTTTAAAGAAGACTAAGAGAAAAAGATGTTTTATATGACACATTCTACCAGTGTTCCAAGTTTCAAAGTGTTTCGTTAATGAAAAATGTGGCCCCCGTTTTAAAAAAGATCCGATGAATCCATGAATAGGCTAGGCTGTCAGACAGCCCGATAGAAGAGGTCAGGGTTTCATGTCCTGTCGCTGAGATGCTGCCAAGTTTCGATCGACTCGACTTGTTCAAGTTGACGCGCAGCGGACCCGAACGCAGGGTTTAATTTGTTTAATTTTGTAGGTGATATGTATGTATGTATGTATGTTTGTATGCATATGTGCACGTGTGTATGTATGTATGTATGTATGTATGTATGTGCATGTATGTATTCACGTATGTGTAAGTATGTGTGTATGTATGCATGCAAATGTGTATGTGTGTGTATATGTATATGTAAGAATGTATGTATATGTATGTGTGTATGTTTGTGTGAATGTATGTGTGTATGTACGTATGTATGTATGGGTATGTGTGTATGTGAGTATATATATGTGCATGTGTATATGCATGTTCATGTGCGTATGACTGTATGTATTGTATCTATGTATATGTGTATGTATGTACGTTTGTGTGTATGTATGTATGTATGTATGTATGTATGTATGTATGCATGTATGTGTATGTATGAAAGACTGCCATCATCATATGTGTGTGCGTGCATATATGTTTGTCTTTGTGCTTATCTCTCACCTACAACTTGACAACCAGTGTTGGTTTGTTTACGTCCCTTTAATTTTGTGGTTCGACAAAAAGCTAGGTAGGGTAAGCACAAAACTTAAAAAATAGACACTCAGGTCGATACGTTCGACTAAAACACTTCATTGCGGTGCCCTAGCATGACCGCAGTCTAATGACTGAAAGAAGTAAAAGACAAGTGGTAGGAAGCTTGCTTCCCAACCACATGGTTCCGGGTTCAGTCCCACTGCATGGCTCTTTGGGCAAGTGTCTTCAACTATAGCCTTGACGAAAGCCTTCTGAGTGGATTTGGTAGATGGAAACTGAAAGAAGCCCGTCGTATATATATATATATATATATATATATATATATATATATATATATATATATATATATATACATATATATATATATATATATATATATATATATACATATCTAGATATCTTTGTGCTCCTCGGTCTCTCCCTCTCGATTTCTCTATCTTCTCGTTCTCCAACTCTCTATCGTTGTCCTGTCGGACTTTGAAACTTTTCAAATGTAAGCTTGTCCTTTTTCCTTTGCTAGACTAATTCGTTCTAACTTAGCAACTTATTATTATGCGCAAAGATACATATAGAATATGCACCAGGCTTTAAAAAAAAAACAAGTACTTGGGTCGATTCATTCAACTGCAATAAGTTCTCTAAGACACTGCCCCAGCATGGCCGCAAGTCTAATGACTAAAACAAGTGAAAGAAATAAGATGAAAAATATGTGGACATGCGTACATGTCTACAACTTAGTCGCTTTTATTCTTCTCCTTCGTTTTATCAATTCAGTGTGCACATGTGCATTGCGTGTTCATACTTCTCTTTCCGGTTCCTATTCAAAATTGTTTATATATCACAAGCATCTCACGAACGTGCGTTCTTGAGGAGCGCTTCGCGCTCCGATGGTTGTGAAAAAAACATTGGCATAGCTTCTCTTTTCTAGCTTGATTCATATATTAACCCATTACCTACCAGTACTCTGATATGAGATCACTTAAAAATTACAAATTTCGTAATTATCTGTCAATATTTACACATATCTAACCCTTTTGCTATATCTACTAGGTATATTTCTCTGATATTCAAATGAGGTTTGCGAATTTTTCACCCAATATCTTGCTTATTTCTATTTAAAATGTTATTTTGAAATGTTATTTTGATCATTCCAGCGTGTTTCTAAGGCTGTTTTATGCTAGAAATCAAAGTTTCATAAAAAAATTCTAGTTTATAGAATTATGGGAGGTAATGGGTTAAACCTGTCACGCCTTGTACCCGCTATAACGGAAATAGGTTAAACGTTATCTCTGCCGGATACCCGATAAAGCCGTAATGATCAACACACGTAGAAAAAGATGCAACAGATTTTTGGTCATTAGTTTACCTGCAATCGTTACTCTTGACCTGTATATGCAACTATTCATGTTTTTGCAACTATTCATGCTTTTTAGATACTGGGACCCAGGTATGAGAGGATGAATAAAATAATCGAAGAAAATATAGATGAAAAAGAAAACAAATGCAATGTAAAATATATAGAAGAATTTAAAAATAAAAACAGTTGTCGGGTATTTTCCTCGCACTTTTCTCAAATTTCAATCACAAACGCATGGATTACCATCATATTTTTTTCCTTCCCTCTTCCCCTCCCTCATTCCTTCTTTCTTCTTTACTTGCTCATTTATTTCCTCGTTTCTTCCTTTCTTTACTCTCTTCTTTCTTTCTATGCTTTCTTTCTTTCTTTCTCTTATTTTTGCTCTTTCGTTCTTCCATTTTTTCTTTATTTTTATCTTTCTTCTCCTTTGTTTTTTTCTATTCTCCTTCTTCCTTCGTCCATTCGTTCTTTAATTCTTTCCTTCTTCCTTCCTTTCTTTTCTTCCTTCCTTCCTTCTTTCATTTTCCCCCTCTTTCTTTCTTTCTTTCATTCAATCACCTATTCATTCATTCATTCATTCATTTATTCATACTTTCTTTCGCTCTTTTTCCATTCTTTCTTTTATCTTTCTCCTTTACGTTTTCTCCCTTCCACCTTATTTCACTCACACGTCCTCTCTCTCCCTCTCACTGTCTCTCTCTCTCTCTCTCTCTTTCTTTCTTTCTTTCTTCTTCCTTTCACTATCTTTCTTCCTCTTTCATTCTCGCTTTCTCTCTCACTTTCGCTCTTTATTTTTATCTTTCTCCTTTGCTTCTTTCTCCCTTCCTACATCTTTCATTCATTCATTCATTCATTCATTCATTCATTCAATCTGTATTTCTTTTTTTCTTTCATTCTATTTTCCTTCTTTCATTTTTTCTTTCATTTTCATTCTTTCTTTCTTTTCTTTCTTTCTTTCTTTCATTCTTTCTTTCCTTTCTTTCTTGCTTTCCTTTCTTTCTCTCTTTCTTTCCTTTCTTTCTTTCTTTCTTTTTTTTATTCCATGCTGTTTTGTTTTTCTAATTATAATCGTTTCATTTGTTGTGCTCATTATTGTTGTTGTGGCGGTGGCAGCCGTGGCTGTCGCTTTTGTTAATGTTATTAGTGTTGTTGTTCTTGTTGTTGTTCTTGTTCTTGTTCTTGTTGAGATAACTAAAACTGAAGTACTTCAGCAAAATACATCCAGTGGATTTTGCGTACGTTTCAGCCATCACATAATTATGTGTATCTGGTTGTATGTACGTGTCTATGTACGTGTGTATGTGAGTGTGTGTCATTATATGTGAGTAGGCGTCTTTATGTATGTATGTGTGTGTGTGTGTCTGTGTATCTGCGCGTGTGTGTGTACGTGTATACGTATCTGAATGCATGTACGTAGTTGTGTACGTGTATATGTGCATGTGTATGCATGTGTGTGTATGTGTGTGCATGTGTGTGTATGTGTGTGCATGTGTATGCGTTACTGTACGTGTGTGTGTGTGTGTGTGTATGTGAAAGCGCGTGTATATGTATATAGGTGTGTATGTGTGCATATTTGTGTGTGTATGTTTATATAGGTGTATATGTGTGTGTGAATTTTCATGTATGTGTACATGTATACATCTGTGTGTATGTGTGTGTGAATTTTAATGTATGTGTACATGTATACATCTGTGTGTGTGTGTGTGTATGCATGCGTATGTTTAGGTAAGTAAGTGTTTGTATGTGTGTATGTGTGTTTACATGCACGGGTGTGTCTGCGTGAATCTTTGAACATGCGTGTGATTGCTTGTGTCTATTTGCGCGATGTATAATTGTACGTATGTCTGTGTGTGTATATATCTATGCGTCTGTGTGTGTGTGTGTTTGCGTGTACATGTGTGTATGTGTGTACGGATCTTTAATCTCAATGTTACATCGGAACATCAGAGAGAAACGTATCTCATGTTTCCTTCTGTTGGATACAAATTCAACCTGCTTCTGAAAGAAATGAAGGAAAAAAAGTTATACATACATACATACATACATACGTACACATTTACATATAAAGGAATCTTGAAATGAAACTCAATAATTATATATATATATATATGTGTGTGTGTGTGTGTGTGTGTGTGTGTGTGTGTATGCATATGTATGTACATATATCTGTATGTATGTATGTATGTATGTATGTATGTATGTATGTACGTATGATTAAAACGTGTATAGAATTTATTTCCAATAATGGCGAACTAAGTAGCATGAATCGATTATGTATTGGTTGTATGTGTGTGCGTGTGCATGTGCGTGTGCATGTGCGTGTGTGTGTTTGTGTTTGTGTGTGTGTGTGTGTGTGTGTGTGTGTGTGTGCGTGTGTGCGTGTGTGTGCGTGCGTGTGTGTGTTGGGGTGAGAATAGCGTTTGAGTTTGCGTTTAATTTGTGTATCTGAGAATTTCTGCTTGGATATGTATGTATGTATGTATGTATGTATGTATGTATGTATGTAAATGTGATCCTTTGCATGTTTCTTAATGCCTGAAAGAGGGCGAAAAATATTATTCAAGTTCATATATATATATATATATATATATATATATATATATAATCACATGAATCTATGTTCGTCCTTTAACTGGAATTTTTTCCTCAGATATCTAATGTCTTTTCTTCATGCTTTCGAATTCTTAGAAAAAAGTCGTATAAGTATGAAAGCTTGTATTGAAATAACCACTATATGACTTAACTTATTAAACAAATTCATTCATATTTATGAAATGAAGGAGACTGGTTGTTAAAATGGTTTATAGTTTTTATTTTTCATATTCCTATACAATCGTTTCATACAAATGGACCAAGATAGTCATAAACAGAACATCGTAATAGTCAAATTTGTATTCTTCAATGAGTAATATTTAAAGGAAAATAAAACAGACGTTTGAAATATACATAAGTTTTTTTTTTTAGTTATGTAATCCGAAATATATAGTATTATATATCCCTCACGGCTGATCTTACCAATCGGTTTCACGCAAGGAATACATTAGAGTGTTAGGTAACAATTGCCAAGCTCGCACAGACATTCTTCGTTCCGCTTCCTTCCAGTTCGTTGCTTCACAGCGTTCAGTATACACATATTTTGTTCACGTCTGGCCGTATAGCCTTTTTTGTTTATTTTCACTGTTTTCGTTTTCCTGTCTTGTTTTCTGTCCGCCACTACATTCCTCCACGTTACAAATTTAATTTAAATTTAATTTGTGGTCCGTGGGAAGAGCCATTCTAACAATGCGTCCTGCCCTAACTCTTCGAAACGCTTAGTTTTAGAACGGTGGTAGCTGATGAAGGAAATGTTCTCTATGTGGCCTGTGTGTTTTCTGTACTCCCTTTATCATTTTGTCCACGTTTTTTGCAACGTCCTGTACCCAGATATGCATTTATATATACATGTAGACGTAGGTATGTACATACATGTACGTGTATATGCATATACTCATATATTATTTGTATTATATATATATATATATATATATATATATATATATATATATATATGTATGTATGTATGTATGTATGTATGTATACATGTATGTATGTATGTATGTATGTATGTATGTATGTATGTATATGTATATATTCTTTTATTTCTTTACTATTTTTCAGCCATTTGACTGCGGCCATGCTGGAGAACCGCTTTAAAGAGTTTTAGTCGAAGAAATAGACCTCAGGACTTATTCTTTGTAAACCTAGTACTTATTCTATCGGTCTCCTTTGCCGAACCGCTATGTTACAGGGACGTAGATACACCAACATTGGTTGTCAAGCGATGGTGGTGGTGGGGAAACACAGAGTCGAAAAAACTACACCCATATATATATATATATATATGTGTGTGTGTGTGTGTGTGTGTGTGTGTGTGTGTGTGTGTGTGTGTGTGAGTAAAAATAAATACAAAAAAGTGGGTTTTGTATGATCGTGTATAGAGGAATATATTATTTTATTAAAAGAGTTCCAGCTCTGTCTGTTTTTTATGTTTTATTTATATTCTTGTAAAATTAATGTGGGATATAGAATATGGAATATATAATATATAATATAAAAATGGATGGTACAATGAAATGAAGTATTGAATGTCTTAATGAATATATGAAATATTGAGTGTTCAATATAAAGGATTAAATATATAAAGGCTAATACGTATTTTCAATACCTTTTGGTATTTCATCATGGCCGGTATCTGACAGACTGTAACATGTATATATACGACGGGTTTCTTTTAGTTTCCGTCTACCAAATGCTCTCACAAAGCTTTGGTCGTCCCGAGGCAATCGTAGAAGACACTTGCCACACGCACATATATGCTCCAGCATGGTCATTGAAACCGATAAAGAATAAATGAATCAGTCTGCTTTTGTTATTTTTTAACAGTTACTTGTAATCATTAGAGCTTACGATGACTAAGATAGGCTTACATGTAGATGTGTGTGTACGTGTATATATTATTATATATTGTTACATATATGTGTGTGTGTGTGTGTGTGTGTACATGTCTGCGCATGTGTGTCAGTATGTCAGTGTGTGTATGAATGTGTTTGCGCGTGTGTGAATGTGTGTGTATGTGTGTGTTAGCTGGCGGCTACTCGAGTAATCTCCTCAGTAAATCCACCCTCTGTTTTGACTAATCCATATGATGAATGTACTTCAGGGCAACTGATTCTGATACCTACCCCCCCCCCCCCCCCACACACACATACACATGCACACCACACACATAAAAATTCATGTGTGTGTATATGAGTGTGTGTGTGAGTGTGTGTGTGTGTGTGTATGCGCACACATGCACAGAAGGGGTGTTTAGGATCGTATATATATTTGCGATGCTGGTGGTGGTGTTGGTGGTGATAGATGTGTCAGAGATAGAGTCGTACTGATGGTGGTGGTGGTGGTGGTGGTATCGGTGGTGGTTGTGCCGGCGGTGGTGGTGACGGTGATGGTATTTTTATTTTGGCGGCGGTTATGTCGGTGGAGGTGTGAGAACAATAGTCATCACGGTGGAGTTATTCGTAATGTACGGGTAAAAATATCGGTGTCTCGTTTAAAATCTAGTTTTATAAAAGAGGGTAGGAGAAAGACATTCAGGGAAGGGAGAGAGAGAGAGAAGGGAGGGAGAGAAAGAAGAAGAAGAAGAAGAAGAAGAAGAAGAAGAAGAAGAAGAAGAAGAAGAAGGGAGAAAGAGAGAGAGAGAGAGAGAGAGAGAGAAGGGAGGGAGAGAAAGAAGAAGAAGAAGAAGAAGGGAGAAAGAGAGAGAGAGAGAGAGAGAGAGAGAAGGGAGGGAGAGAAAGAAGAAGAAAAAGAAGAAGAAGAAGAAGAAGAAGGGAGAAAGAGAGAGAGAGAGAGAGAAGGGAGGGAGAGAAAGAAGAAGAAGAAGAAGAAGGGAGAAAGAGAGAGAGAGAGAGAGAGAGAGAGAAGGGAGGGAGAGAAAGAAGAAGAAGAAGAAGAAGGGAGAAAGAGAGAGAGAGAGAGAGACGGGAGGGAGAGAAAGAAGAAGAAGAAGAAGAAGAAGAAGAAGGGAGAAAGAGAGAGAGAGAGAGAGAAGGGAGGGAGAGAAAGAAGAAGAAGAAGAAGAAGGGAGAAAGAGAGAGAGAGAGAGAGAGAGAAGGGAGGGAGAGAAAGAAGTAGAAAAAGAAGAAGAAGAAGAAGAAGAAGAAGAAGGGAGAAAGAGAGAGAGAGAGAGAGAGAAGGGAGGGAGAGAAAGAAGAAGAAGAAGAAGAAGAAGAAGAAGAAGAAGGGAGAAAGAGAGAGAGAGAGAGAGAGAGAAGGGAGGGAGAGAAAGAAGAAGAAGAAGAAGAAGAAGAAGGGAGAAAGAGAGAGAGAGAGAGAGAGAGAGAAGGGAGGGAGAGAAAGAAGAAGAAGAAGAAGAAGAAGGGAGAAAGAGAGAGAGAGAGAGAGAGAAGGGAGGGAGAGAAAGAAGAAGAAGAAGAAGAAGAAGGGAGAGAGAGATAGAGAGAGAGAGAGAGAGAAGGGAGGGAGAGAAAGAAGAAGAAGAAGAAGAAGAAGAAGAAGGGAGAAAGAGAGAGAGAGAGAGAGAGAGAGAGAGAGATAGATAGATAGATAGAGAGGTTGGGCCTTTCTAGCCCCGTCTGTAGATGACGTAGGGGTAAAGTGACATCATTTGTATTATTGCAGTTGTTCTCTTTCTCTCTCTCTTTCTCTCTCTCTCTTTCTCTCTCTCTCCATATATATATATACACTTTTATTATAGCTATAAAATTATCATAAGAGTTACTCAGAACTTCACGTTTCCGTTCGTTGGAAAGCATGACATCTTTCCGATGAACTAAGAGTAACAGTTTTGGTGATAATTTGCATCTTTTATAAAAGCATGTTACTCTACCTTCCGTATTGAGTACTATTTTTTCCACCTTGTTTTGCACTTTTGTGCTCACCTGTGTGTGTGTGTGTCTGTGTGTATATATTTTCTTTTCTTTTCTACTCTAAGCAAGAGACCCGAAATTTTGGTAGAGGGGGCCAGTCGATTAGATCAGCCCCAGTACACAACTGGAACTTATTTTAGCCAAGGTGACGTGCAGTGGAACCTGAACCTGGAACTATATGGTTGCAAAGAGAAATTCTTCACAATCATATTTGTATGTTTGTGTGTGTTTGTGTGATTATGTGTGTGTGTGTGTGTGTGTGTGTGTGTGTGTGTGTGTGTGTGTGTGTGTGTGTGTGTGTGTGTGTGTGTGTGTGTGTCTGCGTGTATGTGCTAAAATACAATGACTTGTCTTAAATTTGATCTGAAAAATAAAAAAAAAATGTAATGCGTGAGAAGTTGATAAAAAAATGTCCTTAACACCAAGGAGAAAAAACAAAACAAGGAAAAAAAAACAGAAATGAAAAGAAATATTTTCTGAATGTGTCCAAGAATTTTGAAGAGAATTGCATCAGACACGCGAAATTGAAACCCGATTCTACAAAACAAAACTCCATAGATAATTAATAATCCTTTAAGTGTTTAAATTGTAATCGAGTTTTTAAATTTTTTTTTATGATTGGTCTTGGAGATCTCTCAAGGTTAAAAGAACCAAAGCAATCTAATAATGAATCATAGTCACTTGAAAGATCATGCGCGCACACACACGTACGCACGCACACACATACACACACATGCACACATATACCACATGTGCGCATAGCTGTGTGGTAGGTAGCTTGCTTACCAGCCACATGGTTCCGGGTTCAGTTTCACTGCGTGGTGGCACCTTGAGCAAGTGTCTTCTACTATAGCCTCGGGCCGACCAAAGCCTTGTGAGTGGATTTGGTAGACGGAAACTGAAAGAAGACCGTATCATATATGCATATATGTATGTGTGTGTGTGTGTGTATGTTTGTGTCTGTGTTTGTCCCCCAACATCGCTTGA
>NC_142948.1:26022514-26027514 GCF_046866305.1 Octopus bimaculoides | reverse complement strand
CATTTTCGGTCACTAGATGTCCTTTTTCAATTACTGATATGACATAATATGTCGCATGTGTTTGCATATTGTTATTATTGTCCTCTTAGTTAACAAATAAACAGATAAATTGACACAATACAATGTCTGCAAGTTGATGAATACCACATATTCCCCTCCATTTTCTTATTGCTATATAAATTAAGGGTAAAATATCATTTTACCTGCACCCAATTATTGCACTTAGTAATACGAAGGGAAAACACTAGTGTAATAATAATTGGGTAATCATTCGGCAGTATATTGGATAGATATTATCTCTTGGTGGGTTGGATTCACAACCCCTAACTTTCTTGGATATATATATATATATATATATATATATATATATATATATATATATATATATATATATATATATAAACATATAGAGATCAGCAGGAGTTGCTTCACCACCATACTGAAAATTTAGAAATAGCAGTTAAAAACTACTAATTCTAACTACAATTTTTTCTCCAACGGATGGCGATATTTATGGCTCACATAGAACAAATAATAATAATAGTCTCTTAGGGACAACAAGAATTATCAGGAGGGTTCTAAGCATTTGAATGATTGTTGAATACCTAAAGGTATAGGTTACTACCTGTAACCTTAGGTAGTAACCCGCTATCCACATTAGGAATAAGACCGATCTTCAGCTAATAATAATAATAATAATAATAATAATAATCCTTTCTACTGGAGACACAAGACCTCTAATTTGTGGGTAGGGGACCAGTCGATTATATTGACCCAGTGTTTCACTGGTACTTTATCGGACCCTAAAAGGATGAAAGGCGAAGTCAACCTCGGCAAAATTTGAACTCAGAATGTAAAGACTGACGAAATGCTGCTAAGCATTTTGTCCGGCGTGCTAACAACTTCGCCATCTCACTGCCAATAATAATAATAATAATAATAATAATAATAATAATAATAATAATAATAATAATAATAATAATAATAATAATAATAATAATAATAATAATAATAATAATAATAATAATAATGTGTGTGTATACACACACACACACACACACACACACACATTTCAGAATGATATTTCTATGAAAAATTCTTCCATTGTTTCAATGAAAAGAACAACAAATAAACAAATAGATAAATTAAGAAAAAAATATATATAAAAATGAAAATAAGAAATAAAAAAGAAACAAAAAAAAATGCTCTATTCACTGTGTGTGTTCATATTGTGGTGTTGAGGGGAAGGGTATTTCCAAACAATTTTGGTTTCGAGAATATTCACCAAAGAACCAAAGTCTAAAAGATAAAAGATAAAATGAAATAAAATAAATAAATAGTTTAGAAAAAAAAAAACAAATAATAAATTTCAGTGAAAATGAAAATAAAATGTCACGGGTTAATTAATTTTGGTGCTGTTGTTGTTGTTGGTGCTGTTGTTGTTTGTTGCTTCCTGTTGAAAGGTTTGTTTCAGAACAAAAGAAAATAAATAAATAAAAATATAAACTAAAAAAAATCGATAAAATTTCCAAAGAATACCGACGGATGGAATTAAAACACTTAAATAATAATAATAATAATAATAATAATAATAATAATAATAATAATAATAATAATAATAATAATAATAATAATGCTAATATTAATCGTTTGTTTAAGGAGGCGAGCTGGCAGAATCGTCAGCACGCCGGATAAAATGCTCAGCGGTATTTTGTCCGGCTTTACGTTCTGAGTTAAAAATCAGCTGAGCTCGACTTTCATTCTTTCGGTCTCTCTCTCTCTCTCTCTCTCTCTCTCTCTCTCTCTCTCTCTCTCTCTCTCTCACTCTCTTTCCCTATATATATATATATATATATATATATATATATATATATATATATATACCTATATTATATGTATATATACACATATATATATACACAAACATACATATATATATATATATATTTACATACATACATACACACATACATACATATATATATATATATATATATATATATATATATATATATATATATATATATATATATATATATATATATATATATATATATATATATATATATATATATATATATATATAAAGACAAACCCAACAAACAAATAGCAGAATTTGAAATAAAATAAGATAATTTAACCGAAGAAACAAAAAACAAGAACAAAGACAAAAAAGACCCCATCAAAATCCTTTCAAGAAACATTAATAACCTGATATCTAAAATTACTTAAAAGCTATTTTGGTCATCTGACATTCATACGAAGGTACCCGCCTCCCCTAATGTCTTTCTCTATAAACTAGATAGAGACTGATTTGGAAAGTTATTCGAGTTCTTAATAGAATCACCATGTAAAAAAACCCGCCAGAAAATCCATGGCAGATGTCAAATTTGTTTGAACAACTGTATTGATTTAGGACAATGGGTGATGTAATATATCGTGGAATATAATTTATATATATATATATATATATACATATATATATAATATAATATAGGATAAAATCTTTATAAGAATTTATCAAGTAGTCAGCGTGAAAAAACCCCATAAGGAAAAAAATCCATCGTTTTTTTTCCATAAATATATATAATTTATATAACGGCATTACTATATAGTAATGCCTCACGCTTAGAGGGACTAAATAAGTCAAAAGTACCACATTTTTTTGGTAGTTTTTTTTTGTTGTAGTTTTGACTTATTTAGTCCCTCTAAGCGTGAGGCATTACTATATAGTAATGCCCTTATATAAATTATATATATATATATATATATATATATATATATATATATATGTGTGTGTGTGTGTGTGTGTGTGTGTGTGTGTGTGTGTGTGTGTGTATGTATATATATATTCATATATATAAATAATACAGAACGGGACAAGAACGCAAAACACCCAGACAGTTAGGTGATACAAGAAAGGGACAACAAAACATCCAGATAGACGATACAAAGAAAACACGGACAGGTAATTCGGAGTTTTCTCTCTTCAGTCGAGATCCAGATTATCCTTGCAATTTCGGTAAAAAAAAAATTGTGCAGAAGGACGACAAAGAAACAAACGGAAAATCATCCGCAAGACATGGACAGTCACCTCTCATCAGTTAATAGTCGAAAATCATCAAGATTTCGCGCCATTATCGATAGCATTATCTATTTTGGTGGTGTCAGCAGCAAACGCTGCTAGGATAAGTGAGCGTACGCAAAACATAAGCCAGCGATAAACGACAACAGAATAAGCACTAGACATAATGGGGAAATGACACAGGTAGTTGGTATTTATATATATATAAAACAGGGCGCGATGGGTGAATTGTCGCCATTTTATATTTCTAATTTCGCGCATGCGCATTGTTTGTTTTTGATTTTGTCGACTATACAGTATAATAGGGTTAGTTGGGCACCGTCTGTGAGAAAAACAGCACTATGACGCAATTCACTGCGCCAGAAATTTGATAAAAATCAATTATCCAGTTAACATAGTAGTGTTTGGAGTGATCACTAGTGATGGCGACGTATATTTATATATGTATATATATATATATATATATATATATATATATATATATATATATATGTATGTATGTATGCATGTATGCATGTATGTATATAGGGACATACATATACTTATCTATACATACACATGCACAGCATATATATATGTATATATATAAATATGTGTGTGTGTGTGTGTGTGTGTACGTATGTATTTATATATGTGTGTATATATAAGCACATATATGCGTTACTTGCTTTTGTTTTTGCTTCCACAATGTTTGACAACCGATGCTGGTTTGTCTACAACTCGTAAGATAGCTGTTCTGCAAAAGAAAACTAATCGAATAAGTTCGAAGCTTAAAAATACAAGTACAAGATGCGATTTGTTCAACTAAAACCACCTCTTCAAGGTGGTGTTCTACTATGCCCCCAGTCCAATGGCTGAAGCAAGTAAATGAATAAAAGAATAAGAAGAGGAAAGAAGAGACGAGGCGTTTCTTTAATGAACTAAAGAAAAAAAATGGTAGCATAAAGAAAAATGAATGATTGAATGAATGAATGAAGAAATAATGGTCGAAGAAATAAAAGGAATTTCGAAATGTAAAATTAAAAGCATTAGTGAAATACGAATGCATCTTGTTAGCAAAATACAATTTTTTAGAACATTGCATGAATATAATGTCCACCAGAACCGCAAAAGAGTAACTACATCTTAAACAACAGCAGCAGCAGCAGCAGCCGTTGTAGCAACAGCTGCAGCAGCAGCAAAAACAACAATAACAATTGTAGCAGCAACAGCAACCACAAGCATGTGAGCAACTACGTCGAAGAAGAGAATGGAGAACTCACCTAACAAGATAACCAAATATTTCAACACGAAAGAGGTTAATGATACGAGGTGAAAGATATGTCTTAAATAAGACATTATATGATAAATATATGATATGTGATATAAGACATAGGATGTAAGACATGAGCATAGGATATAGGACATAAGATTTATGATATAAAACATTGTATGGTGTAAGACTGAAGATATGCTGTGTCAAAATAGGAAACAAAACAAAAAACTTGAAAAATGAGATGAAACTTGATATGAACCAAAAGATATAGACAGACGTAAAATAATAGATATACGACGTAGGGCATACGTCATATGGTATAAGGCAAGATTTACGACAGAAGTCCTAAGACATGACATAAAATATAAGGTATACTTCATACAACTTCAGACAAAAGACAAATGACTTAATACATTAGTCATATTGCATATATAAGGCATAAGACAGAAGATAGACGACATAACACTTACGATATATGGTACGATATAGGATAAAAGATATAAAGTAGACGACATAGGACTTAAGACATAAAACGTGGCATAGGACTTAAGACATAAAACGTGGCATAGGACTTAAGACTTAAGGTACAGTATACGACAGAAGACATAAGATAGACAACATAGGACTTAAGACATAAAACATGACATAAGACATCATGTT
>NC_142948.1:26010014-26015014 GCF_046866305.1 Octopus bimaculoides | reverse complement strand
ATCCTTAACTAAAAAAGGCTGAGTATGAATAGAATAAAACTTAATTTAACTCCAAATGGCCGTACAACTTTCAATCTCTTGTTGTTCGTTCAGTTGTGAGCTTGTTTTGTTTCTTCCTTTCTTCCGCAGACGTCGCCATGTTTGCATCTGAAAGCATTTGTATTCAAAATACAGACGATGTTAAGTATTTCTATTTTGGAACGGTGAAGCTCGAAGCAGATAAAACTAAAAATAATGACATGTAATTAACGGGTTAAAACCTCCCTTTGGACAAAATATGTTGAAGGCTGCCCGTAGAGAACGAACCCACAACTGTTGTTAACATGACTGACGTAAGACTAAAGTAATCCTCTGAATTTCTCCATCCGTTTTTGACGTTTTATTCTACCAGCGGGAAATGTATGTTGTTAACGTCCTTAAGAATTGAGAAACGTGGGGAGAACGTGAAATAATTCTTTTCTAGGACCGTGAAACTGGAAGCAGACAAAGTTATAAATAACAGCGTATAAATTTGAGCTAAAACCCTACTATCTGCTTCGAGTTTTATCATTCAGTAAGGAATTAATTCACGGTCTCTTGAAGATTTGAAATTCTTATGACGTGCAGACGACGTCGTTGATGTCGATGCCGCTGTTGTTATAATGGCTGTTGTGTCTGTTCCAATCCAAGTTTAATATTGCAGTTTGGGTGAAAGGGAAAGAATGGCTTCAACGTGTATCAACTTTAGATTAAGGTTTGTAGCGGGAGGACTTGGCTACGATGATTGCGCCTCGGGCATGTTTGGTCAAGCAATTTGCATTCCATTCGGAACATGGTTCCAATTTGGGAACATTGCTTCATCGGAACAATATAGGCGATGCCACATTTGCATTCAGAAGTGAGCAAAATCTCACAGCAAGTTCAAAGGCGGTTCTTTACACGTTCGTTTCTTAAGGAGACATTTAATCAATAAATCAATATCTGCTTGCGTTGTTGGCAAGGATACAGTTAATACGTAGCCAATATCTCTCATTGTAATAAAGGTTACTTACATCGGAACAAACAAAATATGAATAATAATAATAATAATAATAATAATAATAATAATAATAATAATAATAATAAGGACAATAATAATAACTTCTAACTTGTTGTCTCTTGAGGTCTCTGGGTGAGACTTGGATCCAACTTGTACAAATGCAATGCAAAAGTCAAACATAAAATAATAATAATAATAATAATAATAATAACAATAATGATAATAATGATGATGATAATAATAATAATCTTTTCTACTCCAGGGGAGGGGCCAGTCGAATAGATCGACCTCAGTACGCAACTGGTACTTAATTTATCGACCCCGAAAGGATGAATGGCAAAGTCGGCCTCGGTGGAATTTGAACTCAGAACATAAAGACAGACGAAATACCGCTAAGCAATTCATCTGTCGTGCTAACGTTTCTGCTAGGTCACCGCCTTAATAATAATAATAATAATAATAATAATAATCCTTTCTACCAAAGGCACAAGCCTGAAACTTTTGGAGAGGGTACGAGTCGATTGCGTCGACCCAAGTGTTTTACTGGTAATTATTTTATCGGCCCCGAAAGGTAAAGTCGACCTCAGTGGGATTTGAACTCGGAGCGTAATGTCGGAAGAAATGCCGCTAAGCATTTTGACCTTAGTATTTGACTTTACTTCATCGGTCTCGAAAAGTTGAAACGCAAAGTTGACTTTGGTGGTATTTGAACTCGCAACGCAATGAACCAGAAGAAATGCCGCTAAGCATTTCGTCCGACACGCCAACGCTTCTGCCAGTTCACCAGCTTAAATATAAAATATTGATATATGCTATATGTGATAATTTGAATTTGCGTAACGCAAGGGTAAATAAGTGGAGGCGCAATGACCCAGTGGTTAGGGCAGCGGACTCACGGTCGGAGAATCGCGGTTTCGATTCTCAGACCGGGCGTTGTGTGTGTTTATTGAACGAAAACACCTAAAGCTCCACGAGGGCTCCGACAGGGGGTGTTGGCGACCCCTGTTGTACTCTTTCGCCCCAACTTTCTCTCACTCTTCCTTCCTGTTTCTTGAGTGACGCTGCGATGGACTGGCATCCCGTCCAGCTGGGGAGCTCCTGTAAATCGGAGACAAGGAACTGAAAAAAGCCACCTGCCACAGAAGTTAGGACACCGTTTTATGGGGTTTTTTTATGGGGTTTTTTTATGGGTTTTTTCCATGAGCAGCTCTCGAACGTCTTCTCCTTACTGAAGAATTCTCAATGTTAAACTTTCATTGTTCTCTTCTTTCCTTTTTTCCTTTTTTTTTTTTTTTGTTTAACCTGTTTCCACGTAAAGCTCTCGCACCAACACACACACGTAAACTCATACACACCCACTCAATGGTTTTTCATGTGCCGCTTTTAATGTTTTTTACGTAAATTCTGTGTAGTTAATAAAATTATTATTATTATTATTATTATTATTGTTCAGTAGTTTTATTTTTATAACGTGCTTTCACTTCACTACCGAGCGCAGCTCTGTGCGCCTTGGGTATGTGCTGTGGTTTGCTGTGGTGCTCTTATGTTTACTGTATTGAAAGTGTTTTGCGTAGAATGTGTGCAGTACCCAGTAGTGCAATTTTCTGTATGTTATATATATTTGTAAGTCCCGGTGTTTTTGTTATGTATTTGTCTGAATATTTTTTAATTATACCTAAGGCACCTACTATGATAGGAATTGTTTCTGTTTTTAGATTCCACATTCGAGTTACCTCTATTTCCAGGTCTTTGTATTTTGAAAGTTTTTCCATTTCTTTTAGAGAAACGTTGTCATCTGCTGGTATTGATACATCAATTAGAAGGCATTTTTTTCCTTCATGATCTTTGACAACTATATCTGGTCTATATGCTATTATTATTATTATTATTATTATCATTATTATTATTATTATTATTATTATTATTATTATTTATTATTATCATTATTATTATTATTATTATTATTATTATTATTATTATTATTCAGTAGTTTTATTTTTATAACGTGCTTTCACTTCACTACCGAGCGCAGCTCTGTGCGCCTTGGGTATGTGCTGTGGTTTGCTGTGGTGCTCTTATGTTTACTGTATTGAAAGTGTTTTGCGTAGAATGTGTGCAGTACCCAGTAGTGCAATTTTCTGTATGTTATATATATTTGTAAGTCCTGGTGTTTTTGTTATGTATTTGTCTGAATATTTTTTTATTATACCTAAGGCACCTACTATGATAGGAATTGTTTCTGTTTTTAGATTCCACATTCGAGTTATCTCTATTTCCAGGTCTTTGTATTTTGAAAGTTTTTCCATTTCTTTTAGAGAAACGTTGTCATCTGCTGGTATTGAAACATCAATTAGAAGGCATTTTTTTCCTTCATGATCTTTGACAACTATATCTGGTCTATTTGCCTTAATTTCTCTATCTGTGTGTATTGGCATATCCCAGAGTATGGTTGCTTTCTCGTTTTCTGTGACCTTTTCTGGCGTGTGTTTATACCATCTTTTTTCTGTTGCTATTCCATAATGTTGGCATAGCTTCCAGTGTATATAGGTCCCAGCTCTGTCGTGTCTGTGAATATATTCCTTCTTAGCCAGGACTGGGCAGCCAGAGATAATATGATTTATTGTTTCTTGTCGATCTCCACATATTCTACAGTTACTTGTTATATTTCTTTTCATTATGTGTTTTTGGTAATTTCTGGTGGGGAGGCTTTGGTCTTGTGCAGCAATTAAAAATCCTTCAGTCTCTGCTTTGAGTCCTGAGCTTCTCAGCCATCGCTGGGATTTTTCTCTGTCTATTTCTTTCGCATTTAGTTTAGCCCAGTATTTACCATGTAGGGGCTTTTCTTGCCATCGTTTTATCATGGTCCGTTGCTGTTCTAGTTTTAGTTTGGATTTCATTTGTTTTATAGCTTTTGTTGTTTCTTCTTCTTCTTCTTCGTATTTGTTAGGTAGATTGATTTCTTGTTTGTATTTGTCAGCTTCCTTAAATACTGAAAACAGTTTTTTGTTTTGCTCGTGTTTTGTGGCTATTTGTATTAGTTTCCCTTGCTTCTGGAGTAGGTATTTTTGCAGTCCTATGGTGGTTATTTTATAATAGTTTTCTAGCTGTATAAGACCCCTGCCACCTTCTGTGCGTTGTATATATAGCCTTTCTATGTCAGATTTTGGGTGGTGCATCCTATATCCTGTCATTATTTTTCTTGTTTTCCTGTCTATTTTACATAGTTCGTTTAGTGTCCAGTTAAGGATGTTGTAGCTGTAGCTTATAACTGGGACAGCTAAAGTGTTGATACCCATTATCTTGTTTTTAGCATTGAGCTCTGTTTTTAGTATTGATCTAACTCGTCTATAGTACTCTTTCTTTATTTTTTCTTTCATTTGTGTATGTTGTATCCTATCTAGTTCATTGACTCCTAAATACTTATATGGTTGGCTTTCGTCTAGTTCTCTTATTTCATTGGCTTTATCTAGTGTTATATTGCTACTTTTAACTAATTTTCCTCTTTTCAGGGTTGCTTTGGCACATTTTTCTAATCCGAATTTCATTTCTATTTCCTTGGTAAAGCCGTGTACTGTCTGTAGTAGTGTTTCTAGCTCTTTGTCGTTTTTTGCATATAATTTTAGGTCATCCATATATAGAAGGTGGCTGACTGTTTTTCCATAGCATTTGTAACCGCATCCAGTTCTATTTAGCAATTCTGTGAGAGGTGTGAGTGCCAGGAAGAACAGGAGTGGAGAGAGCGTGTCTCCCTGGAATATTCCTCTTCTAATGGGGATGGCTTTCGTTTTCACAAGTCCCTCTTTTGTTTGGAGCTGTAGCACTGTCTGCCATTTGTTCATTGAGTGCTCTATGTATTTTATGATAATTGGTGCCACCTTGTTTATGGCTAGTGTTTCCAGAATCCACGTGTGGGGAACACTGTCGAAAGCCTTTTGGTAGTCCACCCAGGCCATACTGAGGCCTTTCTTCTTTCTGCGGCTGT
>NC_142948.1:26000014-26005014 GCF_046866305.1 Octopus bimaculoides | reverse complement strand
CGCACGACAGATTAAACTGCTGGAAAATAAAAAATCCTATCATTGGTGTACAACAAATAACTTTAGATGCCAAAGAACTTTCTAGATATTCTAGCTGTCCCTAACTGTCTTCTGGAACTGCACGTAAACTTGGCTTTTCTTCTTCTTCTTCTTCTTCTTCTTCTTCTTCTTCTTCTTCTTCTTCTTCTTCTTCTTCTTCTTCTTCTTCTTCTTCTTCTTCTTCTTCTTATTATTATTATTATTATTATTATTATTATTATTATTATTTTTTTGTTGTTGTTGTTGTTGTTGTTGTTGTTATTATTATCATCATCATCATATACATACATACATACATACATACATACAGATACATATACTTTCATACGTGCATACATACACACAAACACACACAAATATACATACATACACACATACATACACACATGCATGCATACATACATACAAAACATACATACATACATACATACATACATTTATGCATACAAACAGATTTGTATATGTACATACATAAAAACATACGTATAAAAGGGCGTGGTTGTGTGGTAAGACGCTTGCCTCCCAGCTACATGGTTTCGGGTTCATTCCCACTGCGTGGCACCTTGGACAAGTGTCTTCTACTAAAGGCTCGGGCGGACTAAAGCCTTGTCACTGGATTAGGTAGATAGAAACTGAAAGAATCTCGTTGTATGTATGTATGTATGTATGTATGTATGTATACGCTCACACACACACATATGTTGTGTGGTAAGAAGTTTGCTTCCCAACCACATCATTCTGGGTTCAGTCCCACTGCATGGCACCTTGAGCACGTGTCTTCTGCCGTAGCTTCGGGCCGACCAAAGTCTTGTGAAGGGATTTGGTAGACAGAGACTGAAAAAATCCCTTCGTATATGTGCGTCTGTGAGTGTGTGTATGTGTGTGTGTTTGTGTGTGTGTGTGTGTGTGTGTGTGTGTGCGTGTGTGCGTGTGTGTGTGCGCGCGCGTTCCTGTGCTTGTTCGCCCTGCCATTGCTTGACAACTGGTGTTGGTATGTTTACGTCCCCGTAACTTAGCGGTTCGGTAAAAAGTGGTGCTCCAGCATGACCGCAGTTAAATGACTGAAACAAAAAAAAAAAAAATGAAGGAATTGATACATACATAATAAATTTAAAGAAAAAAAACGGAGAAAAAAGACAAGAAAGAACAATGCGAGGACGTGGTACATGCAAAGTATTAAGACATACATACATACATACATACATACATACATGCATACATACATGCATACATACATACATATTCACAAACCGTTTATTGCAATTAGCGCATTCTCGGAAAAAAGAAATTACATCCTCTTAAGGGAAGTAACTCTAACTAAACTATATTCATCTCTGATATATTTTAAACTTTATCACCAATTCCTCGCTACAAACTATTTCAATTTATTCTATAAACATAAAATAATTTTAAATTAGTAAAGCGTTATTTAGTTTTTTGCCAGTGGCTAAATTCTGAAAGGCTTTTTCCCTATTATTTTCGTTGATGTTATTCTTGACCCAGTTTATCAGTTTTGGCGCGAAAGTTGTTACATCCGCCTTCTTCTTAAGTCATTCATCGCGTTAACAGGATTAACCTTCTGATGGAAATCGCTTAGGCACGATAATATTACCATGACTCGTAAGTAAATATATTATTCTTAGTTAGAACAGTGAAACGTATGAGAACTATTTATTATCGATTCCATTTCTGGTTTTTTTGGGGCTTTTTTTCTATGTACTTTAAGCTTTTTGTAGCAGAGCTACATATTACATAGTAATATCTGAGTCGACCTGCAAAGCAGCCGCTCTAACTTTCTACACCCGAATTCCAAAGCCCGTTAAAGCTTCTATATAAAGAATTATTGAAACTTTTCACTTAATATATTTTTTCTTTAAATTTAATATTCTTCTAATATTTAAATAGTCCCAATTTTAACAAGTTCGTTGGACCTAGACAGGCCCGAAGCTAGACTTTTGTGCATAGGTGTGCTTTAGAATATCCTGGGTGCGTACTAGCTTGTATAGTGGCAAGAGTTTTGTAAACTGTATTTTCTTGATCTTGAGGGTACACCATTGAATAGTGAAGGGTCAGTGCCGTACAGTGCACCCCTTTATCGAAGGGGTTGATTTTAGAACTGATAAATCTCTTTGAATAATCGTTCTTATTTTACAACAATATTGAATGCTAACATGTTTGGTATTTCATTAGAAATTGGTAGACTCAGTAAGTTATATAGATAAAAATTGTTCCACAATTATGTTCATTGTGTATATAAGTTCAAATCTGACTCGATCCGATAAACTTTATCTCTGTCTGTGTGTCTCTCTCTCGTTCAACAGGTGGTCTAGAATGTTTCTCGTTCCTCTCCTCTGATGCTAATACCAACATACACACACTAACAAATACATATACGTACATTATATACATATATAATTATTATATGTATATGTGTGTATATATATATATATATATATATATATATATATATATATATATATATATATATATATATATATACACACACATATATATATAAACAATATATAAACAATATATAAACAATATATGAGTATATGCATATATATGTACATGTATGTACATACCTTCATCTACATGTACATATAGATACATATCTGGGTACATGACGCTGCAAAAGAACATAGACAAAATGATAAACAAGGTACAAAAAACAAGTAGGCCATATAAACACACACACACACACATATAGGTTAACGTTTACAAGTACACCTGCACAAAAAAATCGAACTCTTTTTTTTTTTTTTTTTTTTTTTAAGCGGATTCCTATGTTTTCGATGACGGTGATTCTGAATATGCCAAAAAACATGTTTTCAAAATTTTCAATTCCTCGCTCCTCACCCCAAATTTTAAAATTTCAATTTTTTTTCGAATTTTTTTCTTTCAATCTACGTGGCAAAATATGGAGATTAAGAATATGGAAAAAAGAAAATAGTTAATTTCAAATTTTCTATGAGGAAACTAAATTTTATTCATACACCCCTCGCCACCGCATCCCGCTATCTAAAAGTGAAAATGAACGGCTTACAAGTATGAAAGGGTACAAAATGTGAGAGAGCTGTGAGATAATAGTTTCACTTTAATAGTTCTAGTATTAAAGTGAAACTGTCTGACATTACAATAGAGAGATGTTATTGTTTCACTTTTGACACGTAATACTGCAATAGTGGAGAAGATGTGATATTGCACTGGGCTTGCACTAGGCAAGAAGTGAAAAGTTTTTTGGGCCTAAAACACTACCTGGACCCTAAGTAAGGCATGTGTAAAATTTGAATGAAATAGGTTGTGTAGTTCTCAAGTTTTAGGGATTCACACAGACAGACACACATTCTCATCTTTATATATATAGATATATATATAAGCATATGTGTATATATATATATATTTACATATATGTACACACACATATGTATGTATACATACATACTTTATTTATAAATGTATCAGAGTGTGTGTGAATATATGTATGTATACGTATCATTATGTGTGTGTGTGTGTGTGTGTGTGTGTGTGTGTGTGTGTGTGTGTGTGAGTGTGTGTGCCCACGCGCGCGCGCGTGTGTGTACAGGACATAATATAGTGCCTGACTGACAAAGACAGGATGGTGAGAGTTGGAGTGTCTATTATCAGGAATCTCATAATAGGACATGGGACTAATCATAACCCCCCCCCCCCCCCCCAAAAAAAAAACAGAACAAAATTTGAAACTGTTATAGAGGTGAGCTGGTAGAATTGGTAGAACTCAAGACAAAATGTTTAGCGGAATTTCATCCGTCTTTATGTTCTGAGTGTGGACGCGCAATGGCCCAGTGGTTAGGTCAGCGGACTCGCGGTCGTAGTATAGCGGTTTCGTTTCCCAGACCGGGCTTTGTGAGTGTTTATTGAGCGAAAACACCTGAAGTTCCACGAGGCTCAGGCAGGGGATGATGGTGAACCCTGCTGTACTCTTTCACCACAACTTTCTCTCACTCTTACTTCCTGTTTCTGTTGTGCCTGTAATTCAAAGGGTCAGCCTTGTCACACTGTGTCACGCTGAATATCCCCGAGAACTACGTTAAGGGTACACGTATCTGTGGAGTGCTCAGCTACTTGCACGTTAATTTCACGAGCAGGCTCTTCCGTTGATCGGATCAACTGGAACCCTCGACGTCGTAAGCGACGGAGTGCCAACAACAACTATGTTCTGAGTTCAAAATCCGCCGAGTTCGACTTTGCCTTTCATCCTTTTGGGATCGATTAAAATAAGTACCAGTTATACACTGAGGTCGAAGCAATCGACTTCAACCCTCCCCGAAAGTGCTGGCCTTGTGCCAAAAAATTGAAACCAATATATTGTTGATCTCTGATTCTATTCCATTTCTTTATTTTTATTGGTCAATTGTTTAACATTTTCAACCAATTAACTCATCGGTTGTTTGGTTAACCGATTCGTCAATGAGTCATTTAGCTAGGTTTGCCGGAGTCCTTTCGTTGCCATTAGCAACCTTATCAATAACAAGTCCTCTCAAATTCAGGTCTGCCACATGCTTGTCTATCTGTCTGTCTGTTTGCTGTCTGACTTGTCTCTCTGTTCGTGTCTCTGGTACAGCTGTTCGATCTGGATCCGGTGGATCGTCTGCTTGTGATCGTCTGCCTGCCTGTCTGTTTATCTGTCCCTCCGTTTGTCTATTGTGTCTGCCTGCTTGCCGCCCTGTCTGGCTGAGTGCCTGTTTGTCTTCCTGTCTATTCGCCTATCTGCTTGTCTACTTGCCTGCCTCTCCAGCTGTCTGTTCGTCTGTCTCTCTTGTTGTCTGCTTGTCTGCTTGACTGATTGTCTGCCTGACTGTCCACATGTCTGTCTTCTTGCCTGTCTGTCTGTCTATCTGTCTGTCTCCCAGTTCGCATATTCTATATTAGCATTTATATTTTATGGGTGAAAATGTGACGGAGAGAGAGAGAGAGAG
>NC_142948.1:25990014-25995014 GCF_046866305.1 Octopus bimaculoides | reverse complement strand
GGCCACATCTTCTTCCAGCGAGAGTAAAAATATTGTTTTTATACGATCACCTCACATGCATAAACCACGCTACAAGGAAAACCAAGTACGTTCCTACACCTGTCTTCCTCTTTTGTTTTTCTGGAAATTTCAACTATATATATATATATATATATATATATATATATATATATATATATATATATATATATATATATATATATATATATATATATATATAGGAAAATGAAAAAAAGCCAGAATGCTGAACTGGGAGCATAATTTAATAAAGATTCTGGCTTTTTTTCATTTTCCTATTATTTCTCCACGTGCGGTTAACACAACCCCACTATTTACTGACTTATATATATATATATATATATATATATATATATATATATATATATATATATATATATATATAAATAGGAGGTTAAATCAATAATGATTTTACCAGGTAGCCAATACGTAAATTAAAAACCTTTTAGGTAAATTTTACAAATTATTTTATAATTATAACAAGGGGTCACCATGCACTCCTAGAAATAGACGCTAAAGTCCTTTTAACTACCTTAAAATTTTTAGGTAGTTAAAAAGACATTAGCGTCTATTTCTAGCAGGCCGTGGTGAGGCATAAAACTGACCCTTTGTTGTAATTATGTATATATATATATATATATTATTATCAAACAATGTTGTTGACAGTGACTTGTATAAGAATGCTAAATTTTGAATCTATAAAAGTATAGAGTAACTCATTAATTTAAAATTGTTTTCATTATAACTGAACATAAAAACAAACATTAATATATATTATATACTTATGTATGTATGTATGTATGAATGTATGCATGAATATATGTATGTCTGTGAGTGTGTGTGTGTGTGTGTGTGTGTGTGTGTGTGCATGTGTGTGTGTGTGTGTATGTGCGTGTGTGTATTCGTACAGCGCAGTTTAATTGCTCGACATATTACCATTTCTTAGAATTCCTTCTTTAATTCTTGTAATTTTGTTACCATGTTATATCCGGGTTTGAGTGTTGCACACATTATATGTGCGCGTGTGTGCGTATGAGTGTGTATGTGTGTGTGTATATATGTGTGCATGTGTGTGTGTGCGTGCGTAAAAGAACCCGGAACTATGTGGTTGGTAAACCAGCTACTTACTACACAACCACTGGAACAATGAATGGCTGAACGTAGGAGAGTGGGGAGAGAACGCAAATCCTTAATTCGTACACTACAAGCGATCACGATATCTGAGACAATTAAAATCTGCAAGACTTTCTTAAAGTTTAAGGACGATGAACAAAATAAGATACTTTCCTTCACAATCTCGGTACCAAATCGGCGGCCGGTCAAAATTTATTCCAAATTAAAAAGAGAACATACATACATACATACATACAGACAGACAGACATACATACTTACATACATACATACATACAGACAGACATACATACTTACATACATACATACATACACAAATATTTTGATTGATTTTTTTTTAATCGGTAGAAAGTTGCAAAACTACTACTACAAGCATCACAACCGCTGCCACCGCCCTCCCCGCTGCATACACCGCATTCACCACCACCACCACCACTACCACCACCACTACCACCACTACCGACACCACAAACCGCCGCTGCCGCGCCCGCCTAAGTTGACTTCGTAGACGGAAAAATGAAAGAAGTCCGTTGTGTATGTGTGCATGTGTTTGTTTGCTCCACCATTTGACAACCGGCGTTGATTTGTTTACCTGACCCTAATCTAGTGGTTTTGCAAAAAAAAAAAAAAAAAAAAAAAAAAATACACAATAGGATAAGTCGAATACTTTAGAAAACAAAAGAAAAAGAAAAAAAAGTTCGTAGGTCAATTTGTTCGACTAAATTTTAAGATAAAAAATAAGACCAAAAGAAAAAGACACACAAAAGATTGTTATAGTGACTGCTGATGCGTTACTCTCACTTTCTATATTTCAGATAGCTTTCTATATTTATAGATAGCTGAAGTTCTTTAGGAATAGACAGTTCTCATTAAGTGCCATGGAAGACGAAAACCCGCACGAAGCTGAGCCAGGACATAGCTGGGAAAATTTTTACGACAGTGGTTTTTTAGCCCTTAATACATTCGTCCCCATACCTGAAATACAATTAGACGGGTTGGATTTCGACAAAATCTCCGATGTTGAATTGATCGTTAGCTTCGGTGAAAGGAACGCCGAGGAGCAAAGTCGAACTGCGTACCCTCTTACTTATCTGTGTCATGCCACTAAGGAAAACGTTGTGAGGGCTATCGAAATGGAAGGCCTTCTGGGCTCGAACCGACACAGCAGTTCAGATTTCCAAGACTGTAATTTCGTTTGGTGGCACGTCTACCCGCACGATTTTATCTACAATTCTCCAGATGACGAACGACTAAAAGAAAGTAACAAGAATAAGAAGGATTATCTATTGCAAAATGTCGAGGATGCAGATAATCGAAAGGCACTGGATAATCTCTTAATCAAATCGGCTATGTTCAGGGTGAAACTATGCCCGTTTACAGAATACAATTTCATAGCAAGTATCACAGACATTATTGAAGAATATAAAACTATGATAGGATGTAAAGAAATCGAAATGAAGAAATATGGAACGTTTGTCTACTTGGATCCTTTTAAAAGAACGAAATACTTGAGGGAAGTGATGTATGGCGTCATTGTCTGTCCCAAGGGGACAAAAAGGTTCAGTTGTTTGGACTACTTGAGCAACAGTAACGATATTTTCGAGTATAATCCCGAAAATCCATTGGAAGGAACCTGGAATTGGATCCCATATTCCACCTCTCTCGTTGGTAAGGATCAGAAGAGACGTCTTTGGGATTACGTAAGTTTCGCTTTCTACATGAACGATGACCAAATGAGGTTGAAACCTCCTGGTGATTGGAGGGCCCTGGAGGTACCGAAATTGTGAACAATTTTACTTTACAACGATGCCGACCATTCACACACACGCACCCACGCACACACACACACGCACACACACACACACACACACACACACACACACACACACACACACTCACACTCACACATACAGGCACAAATATACACGCGCACACACACTCATACGCTCACATGCACACGCACAAACGTGCACGCACGCATGCAAACATTGAATAATAACTGAATGGCAAATGAAGACGAATTACATAAATACCTTTCATTAGCTTACAGCTGTTTCGGCTATAAAGAACTTTGCCTCTAGATTTGCGTATCAGTGCAAACTTTCTCAGAGACCTTCCAGTAAAGTGTATTGAGTCCTAACAATTGTCTATAGCTACCTACAGCATACAGAAACCATACATGCATGCACACTTACATACATACATACATACACATACATACATGGATATATATATATATATATATATATACATTATTACATACGAAACTGATAAAAGAATTAATAAAAATTCAGTGGTTTTATCTTGATATTGTCGGAATTTCTAAACTATAATTAAAAGTATTAATTATTAAATAAATTTCTTGACTTAAAATCATCAATCTCTTCGTTCTTTAGTGTTATTATCGCTTTTTAATTAGAAAAAAGTATTTATAAAAGTTTAAAGAATATGGTAACGAAATTGATAAGAACAATAAAAAAAAACTTCAGTGGTATTATATTAATATAGTTTGATTATTGATCCTTTCGGTAGCCATATAGACACACAGGATTCAATATTGGCCCCTAATCTAGGATTACTATACTATTCATTGTGTTGTTGTTGTTTTTTTTAATTTTATTCTTATTTTTCAAGTATGATGTGATTTCATAGAGGTTTGGCTGTTATTTTTAGCAACCGTGGTGATTGCAAAGAGATTTTCTTGTTCGTTCTGTTGTTGGTGGTGATGATGAAAGTGGTTGTGATTGCTGTTGTTGTTGTTGTGGTGGCAGTGGTGATGGTCGTATTGTTTAGCCTTCCCCCCCCCCCGGTCAACTCTGAATTATCAAATATCTTGTCGAAGACAATCTAAACATGTCCCACCCGTATTTTTATGTGTAAGGAGGACTAGATTAATAAGTGAACCCGATTGTTTACGCATGTATGTGTGTGTATAGGTGTGTATATGCGTGTGTGTATGTGTGTGAGAGGGTGCTGAAAAGTTCCTGGCTTATGGGGTATCGTGGAAAGCCTGGTCTTTTTTTTTCTACTCAAAGCCAGGAACTTTTCAGTACCCCCTCGTACATGTGTATGTGTGTGTGAAAGGGGTAACAACAAACCACCTGGATGGGACGCCAGTCCTTTGCAGGGTTACTCATTTACAGTTGAGTGGACTGGAGCAACGTGAAATGGAGTGTTTTGCTAAGACACAAAGCGCCAACCACTCCGAGAATCGAAAACAAGAACTTGCAATCGTGAGGGCAACATCTTAACTATTAGGCCACGAGCCTTCCCATGCATATACATATATATACATATATATATGTATGTATGTATATATATATATATATATATATATATATATATATATATATATATATATATATATATATATATATGTATATGTATATATGTATATGTACATATATGTATATATATATATATATATACATACATACATATATATATGTATATATATGTATATGCATGGGATGTTTGTATATAAAATCGAAACCACAATCTTACAATCGTGAGTTCAATGCCCTAAACACATATCTACGCGCCTCCAGACATACATACGTACATACGTACATACATGCATGCATACATACATACATACATACATACATACCTGTATGCATACATGCGTAAGTGTGTGTATGTGCATGTGTGTGTGCGCCCGTGTGTGTGTGTGTGTGTGTGTGTGTGTGTGTGTACCCGTGTTCTAAGATCCTGTTCCACTTATCTCCGAATGTCCAAAGTGTAAATAAATTACGCAATTCACAAATTTCTGCGAATTCGTAAATCATCGCATTAACTACAACGCAATATTTGTTTATGTATGTATGGATAGATGGGTGGATGTGTGTGT
>NC_142948.1:25932514-25977514 GCF_046866305.1 Octopus bimaculoides | reverse complement strand
ACTAACCCTAACACTAACCCTAAACCCTAACCCTAACCCTAACCCTGACCCTAAAAACCGTAACATTAATCCTAAACCCTAACCCTGACCCTAAAACCCTAACCCTAACACCCTAGTGAAAATCTTGGTAAATTTACAAAACATTGACGAACATGAGTTATATTTTACTGAATGATTGTGTACTTGCACGTGTATGCTTTTGAGAGAGCGATAGAGGAAGAGGTAGAGAGGGGGAGAGAAAGGAATAGGGGTAGTTAAAAGTTATCTTATGACTGCTTCTCTTCACTGCCTATTACTTCATTAGAAATCTAAGGATGCACATAAGCACATAATAGAGAAAAATGAAACAAATATGGACGACTTGCTCCGAAACACCACCGAGTGGGGAACACTTCTCAAAAATAACCTGCAGTTGTTTCCTTCAAAATTCCTACATGCTTGAAATGTACATACATCAAGGTACATTTGTACAAAATTTCATGAAAAAATATTCATTTTCCTGGAAGTTAAGAGGAATTTAAGTGGAATTTCCGAATATTGTACCCCACCCCCTTCCAAAACACTTTCACCGAAAAGTTTTGTATATTTGGAATCTACATAATAAATAATATATGCATAGAAAATTTCATTAAAAAATATTCATTTTTATGAAAGTTATGACCTTCCAAAGTTGGGGGATACAACTCTATAGTTATGCCATCAATGTTTTGTAAATATACCACGATGTGAATGATTGTTTACTTGCACGTGTATACGTTTGAGAGAGCGAGAGAAGAAGAGGGGGAGAAATGAATAGAGATTGAGAGCAATGTGTATGTTGTTGTCACAGGTCATGTATGTGTGGTTGTGTGTGTTTTTTACGCATCTATGTTATGAAAAATAGGTAAAGAATACTGAGATGAAAGTTTAATCTATGACGTTGTATGTATCACTTTCTCTCTCTCTCCCTCTCCCTCTTTTACTCTTACTCTCTATATTTTTATGTTGAGCGCGTGTGTAAGAATGGCATTCCAGGTAGCAGGGATGAAATATAAAAGTTGCTAGAAACAACAGCCAAATCTCCCTTAAATCACACAAAGTAAACGGAATTTAAAAAATCTAATTACTGCACTGGAAAGTTCAGATCGAGAAAATTCCATTGATGTAAAAATTTTTACGAAAAAGTGGAAAATGTGGATTTCTATAAACATTCAAAAAGGCTTCACACAAACACACAATTTCAGATTTATATATTAAGATATATATAAGTTCAAAAAAAAGGAAAAAGACAAAAAAACAACAAAAAAAACAACAACGTGAGGACGTGATACAGATTGTGTTATTAGACGCTCGGGAAAGGAAAGAGAGAGTATACACACACACACACACACACACACACACACACATATATATATATATATATATATATATATATATATATATATATATATATATATATATATATATATATATATATATATATATTATACGCAGACACACAATAAACATGAAAGGTGAAAAGTTGAAACATCGTATTGAATCTGATAATATTTTTATAACAAATCACATGAAAAAAACAAAAATTAAACATCTTATTGAATGCCTATTGAGGAGGCCAAAAGTCAACAATGTGTTGAAGTATTGAATCAAAAGGCTCTAACTCTTTTAATCCAATCTCTTGTCGCCACATAAACTTCCAAATATTATGAGTCTCAACATGGATGCTGCTATAGAGGTGTCTTCGTTGTCTCTGGAACTGGCTGTGTCTTGTGGTCAGTGGTCTGAAACCAAAAGACTTCGAAACGAGAAGGTGTGTTTTTATAAGGAGTAATAGGTTAAAACAGGGTAGTGAGCAGAGTGTCCCACGTTATCTTAGTTATACGCGGTAGTTGGCACAATCGAGTAAGAGACAAATTACACCAATACCAACCAATCAGAGTAGTGGACACAACAGTATCCAAATAGCGACCAAAGTCTAGCTGTTCCCTACTACGTTCGAATGCACGTATATATAATGGAAGGAGAGAGGAATTTCACCAGAGGTTACGCTACATTATGAATCTTTTATGTCTAGGTGAAATTTGCAAAGATGAAACATCCAGTGTTACTTTTCTTCAAGAAAAATGAATTCTTCACCAAGAAAGAAAACGCAACAACGGTCATTTTATGAATTTCTCAGTTGGAAGTCAAAATAGATGGCGGTGTAGAATTCGTGGATGTAGACAAGAACGAGGAGTAAGAAGAGAAAATTGGTTTGCTAGTTCACGTTTATCTTTTCGTAAATAAGCACTTCTCATATACTGCTGGGCACATTACATGCCAAATATCAAATTTTGTGAACGTGAGCTTGAAATGAAAGCCAATTGCGTTGTTGACTGGAATAACTATTTGAAAGAAGTTTGTGCTGCACACATTTTGGCTAACCCAAGAGTGATTGGAGGACCCAACATGACTGTTGAAATTGACGAAAGTGTGTTCACAAAAAGAAAAAAATTGTAAAAGTATATAATAAATAACCTACAAAAACAATTGAGATATCTTTCAGGCGAATGTAATTTCTTTTTATTATACAAAAATATGAATACATACATACATACACACACACACATATATATGTATACACGCACGCACACACACACACATAGTGTACAAATATTCATACATACATCCATACGCGCACGCACACACACACACACACACACACACACACACACACACACACACACACACAGTGCATAGAAAAACATAAGTGCTAACTTGCACTGACGTGTTCATTTCACTTTCATTTTCTTTCGCGCCACACCTATATAAACAACACGAGTTTACTTTCTGACATTCTTCCTTTTACACAACCATGGGCACAGGACAGAGACTGAGAGAAGCTGTTAAGGAATACCAGTGGGACGATATTAGTGAGACAGAAGAGAAGGGTCAATACACCCTTAACACATTTGTTCCCTTACCTGAAATACAATTGGACGGATTGGATTTCGACAAAATCTCCGATGTTGAACTATTAGCTAGCTTTGGTGGAAACAACGTCGACAAGAACGGTCGAACTGCATATCCTTTCACTTATTTGTGCCACGGTACCCTCGAAAAACACGTGGAAGCAATTGAAAGGGAAGGTCTTCGAGGTGCGAAGGGATCCAGCAGTAATGAATTCAAAGATTGTTATTTTACATGGTGGCACCTCTACCCCTACGATTTTATCTACAATTCTCCAGATGATGATCGATTAAAAGCGAGTATCAAGAATAAGAGGGACCATCTGTTGCAAAATGTCATGGATGAAGATGACCGGACGACACTGTTCCGGGCGAAATTATTCCCGTTTACAGAATACAATTTCATAGCAAGTATCACAGACGTTATTGAAGAATATAAAACTATGATGGGATGTGAAGAGATCGAAATGAAGAAATATGGAACGTTTGTCTACTTGGATCCTTTTAAAAGAACGAAATACTTGACGGAAGTGATGTATGGTATCATTGTATGGTATTATCAATGTATGGTATTATCATCATTATTATTATTATTATTATTATTATTATTATTATTATTATTATTATTATTATTATTATTATTATTATTATTATTATTTATTATTATTATTATTATTATTATTATTATTATTATTATTATTATTATTATTTATTATTATTATTATTATTATTATTATTATTATTATTGTTGTTGTTGTTATCATTATTATTCTGTGACTCCGAGTTATATGTATTCGACGTTTTTTTCTTGATATATTCGGAATTTCTAAAGAATAATTATAAGTATTAATTATTAAATAAATTTCTTGACTTAAAATCATCAATCTCTTCGTTATTTTGTGTTATTATCGCTTTTTAATTAGAAAGAAGTATTTATAAAGATTTAAAGAATATGGTAACGAAATTGATAAGAACAATAAAAAAAACTTCAGTGGTATTATATTAATATAGTTTGATTATTAATCCTTTCGGTAGTCATATAGGCACACAGGATTCAATATTGGCCCCTAATCTAGGATTACTATACTATTCATTGTTTTGTTTTTTTAATTTAATTTTATTCTTATTTTTCAAGTATGATGTGATTTCAGAGAGGTTTGGCTGTTATTTTTAGCAGCCGTGGTGACTGGAGAGAATGAGAGAAAGAGACGAACACAGTCACAGAAACAAACTAGGTCAAAAGTAATACAAATTCGTGTATGATTTTCAACTGAACTTGATAAATTCCACCAATTTCTCGGTTATTTGGTATTGCTGAACTAGCATTAAATAAAAATGGATTTTATTACACATGTTATTGAGTGTAGTTGTTTGTGAAGTTTAATCCCAGTGTTTTCACTAAAAGAAAAAAATTGCGTCGGACGTCAACTACATCAATAATGGGTTTTGGAGGTATTTGTAGAGAAACAAAAGAGTGTTTCATGTTTATTGTACCGAACGTGTTTGCGACAACACTTCTTCCAATAATAGAAGATAATATAAGACCGGGTACTACCACCATAAGTGACGAATGGTCAGCATATAAAAATGAAATTAATATTGGTCATTTTCAACATCTCACTGTGAATCATTGTCTAGGCTTTGCCAATCCTATTAATGGAGCTCACACCCAAAATGTTGAAAGACTTTGGAAGAGTGCTAAGGAAGAAAAAATAATAAAATACAAAATGGCACCCATAGAGGTCTACTGGACTCATATATGTGCGAGTTAATGTGGCGACAAGAGATTGGATTAAAGGAGTTAGATCCTTTTGAGTCAATACTTCAAATCATTGTTGACTTTTGGCCCCCACAATAGGCTTTCAATAAGATGTTTAATTTTTATTTTTCATATTTGTTATAAAAATATTACCAGATTCAATACGATATTTCATCTTTTCGCTTTTCATTTTTATTGTGTGTGTGTATAATATATATATATATATATATATATATATATATATATATATATATATATATATATATATATATATATATATTTATACAGAGGTTATGAGCGGTAGTGGTGTCAATGAGACCCAGAGGTGTCAGGTAATGCTGAGTAAGTACTATGGATAGACCATAGTTAAGCTCCAGGTTCGGTGATTATGCGAATAAAGGGGTCCAACGTAGGTCATATATCAGCGTCTGCATATAAAGATTTACTTTTCATAACGAGATAAAAAAAAACCAAGGCTGTGTAGATTTTAGAACATTTATAAATGGAATGTCTTACAACTGTTTCCAGGATATTTATTATATCCTTTCATCGGAGACGGTGTGAGAGGATGGTTAAGCAATAGTTAATTCAGATAAGACACTCTCTATTTCGTATCTTATCTAAATTAACTATTTCTTAACCATCTTCTCACACCGTCTCCGATGAAAGGATATAATAAATATCCTGGAAACAGCTGTAAGACCTATTAATGAATGTTCTAAAATCTACACAGCCTTGGTTTTTTATATCATTACGAAAAGTAAATCTATATATTTATATATATGAATCAACATACATATATACATACATTTACGTATGTATATAGCTATACATTTACATATTTGTATATATGCATTCGTTTTTATCTAAGGGTGTGTATATGTACCTATAAGGATATTGCCATGATTCATGTTTGTTTGTTTTGTTTTTTTTTGGTAAGGAGAGAATTTGTCTCCAGATTTTATTAGACAGATTAAATACTGACCAGCTTTTTAACCTCGTCAAACACCAACGCCGGCCTCTGTGTGTAAATACGTGTATGTATGTATGTATGTATGTATGTATGTATGCATGCGTGTGTATGTATGTCTGTATGTATATATGTATAAGTATACACCCACACCTTTCATCACCATTGCTTCTTTTTCTTGTAGATTCTCTTGAAGTTGTTCTTGTAACTGTTGTCATAGTTTACGTTGCTCTTGTTTTAATTTTCCTTGGTTTCTTTCGTTTAAATTTATTTAAAGTACACCCTCGTACTTTTTCCTCTTCCGGTTTGTAGGTCGCTTAAATTCTTGGGCCTTGGGCTAACCCCACCTCTTCTCAGTGGGATTGTATATATCTATATATGTATGTGTGTGTTTGCAAATGGACTCTTCTCGACTGAACTATCTTGGAAAAAGCCTTACATTGGGCTACGTTAACTGACCACTGGACTCTGGTCCGAGATTGACGATTCGAAGACCAATCCCACACATATTTATTACATATAGCTAGATGAACAGACCACTGGACTTTGATCCGAGACTGATCGTTCTAAGATGAATCCAAAACGTTATTCCTTACATATAGCTAGTTGGACTGACCACTGAGCCCTTGTCTTAGACTGGTCATTCCAAGACAAATCCCATATATTTATTCCTTACGTACAGCTAGGCAGCCAGATCACTTGACTCCGGCCTGAGGCTGACCATTCCGAGACTAATACAACTCATATTTATTTTTTACGTGTAGGTAGTTGGAGTGACCACTGGACTTTGGCCTGAGACTAACCGTTCCAAGACTAACCCATACATATTTATTCTTTACATATAGGTAGTGGGGCTGACTACTGGACACTGGTCTCAGACTGACAATTCCTTAATTATTTGGTATCTATTCTAAGAATTTTGGTGAACTGAGATATATTGGTATAAAATGCCAACTGCTCAAGTTCTCAATGAAAGATCATCTTAAAGTTAATGCAATCCTGGATTATGAGCAAATAATCCAAAGTCAATACGATCCGTTTCTCTTTACTCTTCCCACTACAACAATAAGGAAATAGTAGAGGTATTGAGTGACATGTTTTGTAGAGCTGATTGTAGCGTCCGCAACATGAAACGAACTCACGATATTGAGTGTTGCAACCATTTTGTTTACACTGAACCAGGATGTGAGCTGATCGGGTTCTGGAAACATCGCAGCTTTTACAGTGTCTAATCTGGTAATAATGAAGATGATTGATATGTGAGGTCCAAAGTTTAAAACATGCACACACACACACACACACACACACACACACACACACACACACACACACACACACACACACACTACAACACTCATACTTGTTGATGACTCACATACAAACTCAGTTCATCTTTTTAACGGAGCAGCTCTTTTGAGTCAAGAAAAGACTGAGATTAGGCACCAAGCACCTGGAATGCCATCAGGTACTCACCAACCTCTACCTGTTGAGCTGTGAGGTAGGTATAAGATCTACATTAGCAATATATAGAGATCTTGTGGCAGGATGGAGTAGGAGCGATGATGCTCTCAGGGAAATCACACATAATAACTATTATTGCTTGTGGAATGAAATTTCACGGAAAACTCCTGGCACACATTCCACACTTACACGCATACACATTCACACACACACACATTCATACACACACACATTCACACACATACGCATATTCACTCACACACACACATGCACAAACACATATTATAACAGTCATGCTCGTAGATAGCGCACATACTAACAGCCCTACACATGCACGCGCGCGCGCACACACTTATACACATGCCCATGCGTATACACACATATGCACAATCACACATTCTTGGCACATACATACACATACTACATAAAGTTTTGTAATTGTAGATAAGCGTCCGTATGTCTATTCGTTAGGGATTCCGTCTTTGCTTCTATAACTACCCTCACTGATTGTATTTCATTTATTCTTTTATTGATCCGCAGACACGTGCTGGGACCTAAAGATCTTCTTGGACGGTGAACCGATGTGGTCTCCGTTTGTGAGACACGTCCTCCCGCAGTTCATCTTTTTAACGGAGCAGCTCTTTTGGGTCAAGAAAAGACTGAGATTAGGCACTAAGCACCTGGAATGCCATCAGGTACTCACCAACCTCTACCTGTTGAGCTGTGAGGTAGGTATAAGATCTACATTAGCAATATATAGAGATCTTGTGGCAGGATGGAGTAGGAGCGATGATGCTCTCAGGGAAATCTAGGCGTCGTCGAGGACGAAATAGTTGGACTGTTTCGGAGGACATTCGGGCTGGGAACTACCTCGCTACGGATATCTTCCAGAAATCCTTAGTCTGGCAGTGTACCCAGTGGTATTACCGAGGAGATGAGGAGATAAACTCTACAGGTACAGATGTGGTGCCAAGTGGGACTGCACAAGATACCTGCAGGGCAACGAAACTGTACTGAACGCACTCGTACAGTGTCCGAGCATTGCTGACTTGTGGAGTCATGTCAAACGGTAATTGTTCCTTCTAGGACAAATCTGACTATCGACCGAGTCTGTTGTAAGGATCGTCTCACTACCCATCGTTAACAAAGACATGCAGTGTTCCTCTGTCTGGTGGTGTATGGCGAAGATGTGTGGCGGACAAGGTTGGAAGGGTTTAGAAAATACACTCTCATCCTAGTTGAAGCTCTTATTGACTTTTGAAAGTTCCATTTGGAAAGTAAAGTGAGGATGAAGAGGAAAGTATTACCTCCCAGTGAATTTGTGAAAAGATGGGTGATTGTGGTAAATCTGGTTAGAGTGAATGGCACTACTCTGAGTATGCGCCTGTAGATTCGAGAGCAACTTTTGGGAGAAGGCTTGTGCCTTTAGTGGTTAGGGTAATCCTGAATAAGGGTTGTTTAAGGATGTTTATATCAAGACAAAACAATGTAAATGATAACACTTCCAATCAGTTAAGATCAGAAGCCATGAGAGCCACTGCCTTTATTATTATTATTATTATTATTATTATTATTATTATTATTATTATTATTATTATTATTATCTAACAATTTATCTAATGAGCAAAGCAAATGTTTCGCCTGTCAGTCAGTTGGTACTTCAACGTCCTATCTTCGCAGCGTGTGAACATTATCGGCGGAGTGTGCCTGTTGGATTTCTTTTATCAGATAATTAGTTTGTCATAGAAAGTTCCCGTCCAGTTGTGAGTATTTCATCAACGGGTCACCGATTTCATGGAAACGTTTCTGATAGATTAATTGATTGTTCAAGTGATTAATTAGTTAATTACATAAATAGTACACCAATAGCAATAATAATAAACCTTTCTACTCTAGACACAAGACAGTATTTAGACTCAGAACGTAATACCAGAAAAAAAGCCTCTAAGCAATTTTTCTAGCGTGCTTACGATGTTACCGGCTTGTTGCCTTAATAATAATAATAATAATAATAATAATAATAATAATAATAATAATAATAATAATAATAATAATAATAAAGGCAGTGGCTCTCATGGCTTCTGATCTTAACTGATTGGAAGTGTTATCATGTACATTGTTTTGTCTTGGAATAAAAGATGGGTTACAGCAAATATTCTGCTCAGTACCACAGATTTGCTTGTCAGTTGTTTGACCTTAACGAGTTGCATACCCTAAGTGACTGACGATATGTGCATCTCTGATCATGAGCAGAAGTAGTGGGGGAGCATCATAGCCGTGTGTTGAGAGGAATTCTTTGGGGTTTGAATAATTCACCTTTGGAAACATGGGTGTTTTGCTCAACATCCTTAAACAAACCTTATTCAGGGACCTTTTGAGCGAGATGGGCTACTCGACCTGAAGAAAATTCTAACTGGGCCCCACATGCGAGGTCATGCGCTGCTTATCTTCATATGATATCACCATGTCGCGCACGTATGGTTGTAATGCATGTGCCCGGTGTACCCTTATCAGACGGGTAGTCATGGTCGATATATTGGGTTTCGTATATTTTACCCCAGTGTCACTTTGATGGCATGCACTACTCTCTCACTCAATAATAATAATAATAATAATAATAATAATAATAATAATAATAATAATAATAATAATAATAAAACTTATTGAAAAACATGAAAGACCGTAAAACTTGTTGAAAAACATGAAAGACCGAAAAAACTTCACTCTATTCTGAAAGAGAGCAAAAAATTCGCTACCGAACTCTTAGATACCCACCAGCTTGATCAGGTCGAAGGAAATGCGCCAACTGCTGCTGCAAAGAAAATAAAATTAATTGCAAAGACAAAAGCACATGAAAAATTAGCTAGCAGATGGGAACAGAGACCTCTGCATGGCAAGTATGTGGCTCGTAGCAAACAAGCTGATGTCGACCAGAAACGCACGCATCAGTGGTTACGAAGTTCAGGGCTAAAAGCAGAGAGTGAAGGTTTCATATTGGCTGCTCAAGACCAAAGCTTACTAACCCGGAACTACCAAGCCAATGTGATAAAAAATGGAGCTGACCCAAAATGCCGATTTTGTAACGATGCGATTGAAACTATAGACCACCTAATCTCAGGGTGTAGAGTCTTAGCACCTGTAGAATATAAAGCAAGACATGACAGAGTTGGCCAGTATTTACACTGGACAATATGTCAGCATTATAAAATCAAAAGCGCTGACAAATGGTATAAACACCATCCTGAAGCTGTGACTGAGGGAGAAAATGTATCGATTCTCTGGGACTTCCCCGTACATACCGACAAGACTATAAAAGCTAATAAACCGGATATTATCATAAAAGATCAGACAAAGAAGACGTGTTTATTAATTGACATGAGTATTCCTTCTGATCATAATATAGCGGCGAAAGTATTTGACAAGATCAGTAAATATAAAGACTTGCTAATAGAAATTGAAAAAATGTGGCACCTCAAGGCGACTACCATACCAGTGATTGTAGGATCTCTAGGAATGATGAAAAAAGGTACTGAAATCTATTTGAAAATGATACCAGGCTTACCATCTCTACAGGAGGTGCAAAAAATCGTGCTAACTGGAACGACTCATGTACTAAGAAGAGCATTATCGCTGTGAAAACAACATCCATTCATGATTTTTTATTTATTTATTATTTTTTTAAAAAAATACATGTTTTACCTATGAATTTGCGTGTGTAAATTGGGAATGCATACAACGTTTCTCTGCCCTAGGTGTACGGAAAACACTCGGCGAGAAATGGGGAAAAATTTGAAGAAAGAAGAAGAAAAAAAACATAATAATAATAAAAAAATAAATAAATTAAATTTAAAAAAAATAATAATAATAATAAAGATGATGATGATGATTATGATGATTTCATTTATTTGCCACAAGGGTGAAGTATGAGGGGGACAATACAAAGACAGACAGAAAAAGAAGGAATCAATACATCATATACAAAAGTTTAAAAAAAATGTGGGGTATTTGATAGAGATGTAGCCTTCCTAATACAGGAAGCTCTCTGGGGGATAATCGAGGAACTCCACTCCACTGTCCGATATTTCCCTGAACACTAAAAGCACGTGACCTCTCCAACTCATTTCCTCCGACTTACAGGTCTACACTGAGAGAGGTACCATCCACTCTTGCCATTTTCGCAACTTTCACCCACCTTTCAATAAACTCACTTGAGGACAGCACTTCCCTCTCCACTCTCAATTTCCTTTTCAAGTGAAGCTTGAAAAAGTCAATGAGAACTCTACCAAAGAGGAATGTATCTGTCCTTATGCCTTTCAGCCTTGTCCACCAAACAACCTCTTTCGCCACAATCACCAATCAAAGGAAAACTGCTTTGCCTGCCCGATTGAAGGAGGGCAGCGGTGCAATCATCACTACGGACCCGGCCGACAGAGGGATCCGTTCACACTTGACAGCAGCTGTTAGACATAACTCCACAAGTCAGTAATGCCCGGATACTGAACAAGAAGCATGCAGAACGGGTTCAGTACTTTGTGCGCACCTCAGACAAGCCCGTCTGACAGCACATCCGTGCCTGTAGTTTATCTCGAACCGGTAGCGCACCCCGGTAGCGCTGCCAGGCCAAGGACATCTGCAAATTATCCACGATAGTTCCCAACCGGAACCTAAGTAAGGCGAATAAGGAAGTCATGGATGAGGTAGCTCTACAACAATTCTTAAGAGTATACCATGTGACACCAAATCCAAACTCACCAGCAGGTATGTCACCATCGGAGCTGATGTTTGCGAGGAAAATAAAATCAGTCTTCCACAAAGTGCTGCCGAGCAGGAAAGGAAAAATTGCAAGGGAAAATACAGCAAGATGTTTCAAAATTGGTGAAAAAGTATTTGTGAAGGCATATAAGAACGGAAAACAGAGTTGGGAAGATGGCGCGATTACTAAACGCATAGGAATAATGCTATACTTGGTAAAAAGTAGAAAAGGCGTATATAAGAGACACATGAACCAACTGAAAAAAAGATTCGTTGAGAGTGAACCCAAGAGAATAGAAAAACCAATTGAATGGTTATATGATACTTTTCAAGTACCAACGATACTACCTGTGGTTGAACCCAGGTGCACAAGCCTAAGAAAAAGAAAATGTACGGAGTTCCTGGAAGTGGATGCCAAACGGAAAAATATGTTTAATGTGTGGCTAAGAAAAAGAAAAACTCGAAGAGAGGGAGGTGGAATGATGCAAAATTTATTGCTATTACACAAAAAAAGTAAATAAGATAAAATGACACTCTCGAAGAAATCGTGTTCTTACTTGTCTAACTATACTGCTATAACCTAGTGAGCGTTTTAACAGTCCGACATTAAGGATTATAACACACACACATGCATACATAAGTGCATGCATACATACGCATACATATACACATATATACATACATACATGCATACATACATGTATGCATACATGCATACAGTGAAAATCTGTTAGACATTTGAAAGATTCCCCATTTGATGAATTATGTAGCAGCAGTAGCAGTGGTAGCAGCAGCAGCAGCAGCAGCAGCAGCAGTAGTAGTAGTAGTAGTAGTAGTAGTAGTAGTAGTAGTAGTAGTAGTAATATTAGCAGTAGCAGTAGTAGTAGTAGTGATGGTGGGGTTGATCGTGCTGATTGCAGAAGTGGGGTGGTGGTGGGGGTGGGGTAGTACTTGTGGTGGTGGTGGTTGAAGTAGTGGCGTTGGCAGTGGTGACGGCGATGGCAGCGGTGAGAGGGGTAGGCGGTGTTCGTAACACTGGCCTAGCATTCTAGTAGCGCTTCCTTAGCTTTCCTGGAAACAACAAGCCTGCAACATTGTCAATCATGTGATTTACACTGACCAATAGGAAAGAAGCACACCTAGAATCTTGCATACGTGCCTTTGGTACTTTGCGAGTCTGTTTCATGAAATCGGTACCCCCGCCCCTCCGCACCGTCGGGGTGGGTGGGTGTATGGATTAGCTAAATTGATAAGAAACAATAAATATTAACGAAATTGATAAAGAACAAATGAATCAGTGATATTACATTGATAGAGTTTGATTATTGATCCTTCGTGTAGCCATATAGATACCCGGTGTATGACGTGGGGTGGGGGCAAAACACACAAACACACGCTTATACACGTAAGCAACTGGGTTCACTGTTTAATGTTGTCCTCCATACGCATAAAAATACAGTGTGGGCTTGGTTAGATTGCTTTTGATTAGATCTTCGATTATTCAGATTTGACCTGAGGGTTGGGGACTAAACAGCATTACAACCATCATCACCACCAACACGAGAAAGCGCAATGGCCCAGTGGTTAGGGCAAGCGGACTCGCGGTCAGAGGATCGCGGTTTCGATTCCCAGACCGGGCGTTGTGAGTGTTTATTGAGCGAAAAACACCTAAAGCTCCACGAGGCTCCGGCAGGGGATGGTGGCGAACCCTGCTGTACTCTTTCACCACAACTTTCTCTCACTCTTTCTTCCTGTTTCTGTTGTGCCTGTAAGTCAAAGGGTCAGCCTTGTCACACTGTGTCACGCTGAATATCCCCGAGAACTACGTTAAGGGTACACGTGTCTGTGGAGTGCTCAGCCACTTGGACGTTAATTTCATGAGCAGGCTGTTCCGTTGATCGGATCAACTGGAACCCTCGACGTCGTAAGCGACGGAGTGCCAACAACAATGTACATCTATACATCTATATATACGTATACGTACACGTATGTATCTACGAGGTTGTCAAAAATTATTTGCGCTCTTGTTGCTGTACTTTAATGAAATAAAAGCAGAGTTGAACAATTACATCATTTTTCAACAAAGTCTCCTTGCTTTTCGGTGCACTTCTTCTAGCAGTTCAACAGACTTGCTCATTCCATCGGAAAAGAAGGTTTACGGCTGGCCGTGCAGCCATTTATGCACTGCTTCCTGCATCTCTTCGTCTTTAACAAATCGACGACTTCGTAAAGGATGTCTAATCGTTCCAAAGAGATGATAGTCGGAAGGAGGAAGATCTGGATTGAATTCAGGGTGACTTAACAACACAGAGCCCAATTTTTCAATGGTTTCAATGATATGAGCGGCTGTATGTGGGTGTGCCTTGTCGTACAACAATACCATTTACTTAGACAGCAGATCTCGGCGTTTGGTGCGGATTGCACTGGTGACTGTAAGACTCCTTTTTCCAGGTAAGGTTTCGGTATAAGCCCTTTTGAGTCCAAAAGACGTTTAACATCACATTTTCTGTGGAAGATTGAGTATTGAATTTCTGTTTCGACGGTGATTCTGGATGTTTTCATTCCATACACTGCTTTTAAGATTCTGGCTCAAAGTGATAGATTCATGTCTCATCTTCTGTGACTATTCTCTTCAGACAAGCTGCTTCGTCTTCATCCTTGTAGCGGTCGTGCAAGCGTTGACAGATCTCCTCACGATTGCACTTATGCACTTTGGTAAGCTCTCTTTGCACCCATATCACACTAACTTTACGGAAGCGACGAACCATGACTACTAATTTGCAGAGAACATGTCACCTCATCGTGGTCATTCGTCGGTTCGCCAGAACAATATCACCAGCTTGTTGAATCTTCACGCCAGTGGTGGAGGTTGATGGACGTTCTGTTTCCACTTGGTACTTCTCGCTTGTCCGGTCATTCTTAGATTTCTCGATTCCCTCACATACACTTCTATGCAGTAGAGTGTTGTCCTTGTATTATACTGAAATCCTGCGATGAATTTCATTCTTTGACACACACTCAGACCAGAAAAATTGGGTCGCTGATTTCTGTTCTTCGTTTGTGCACACTGCTAGTGGAGCGGCCATGTTTACTCCTTGACACACACATAAAAAAAAACAATAAAAACAAACAAACAACCCCCCCCCGCCTTAAACTCCCCCCCCCCCAGAAAACCAGAGCGATCAAGCTCAAACCTTGTTACATAACAAGTGTGCCACCTTTTAGCACGTGAGCGTTGAAGATAGTGCCGCCAACCAAAAGAAAGTTTTTGCAATGGTGCAGATAATTTTTAACTTCACTTTTTATGTATGCATACACATTACGTAATACATACATACATACATACATACATACATACATACATACATATATATATATATATATATATATATATATATATATATATATATATATATATATATATATATATATATATATATATATTTCGTATGTGTATTTCAGAAGGACAAAGTGTGTTGAAGAGAATTGCATTGTGTGCAAATATAGTCCTGGTACCAACTGCAAAGCCAGAAATGTGGTCTACAAAATAAGCTGTATGGATGGTGAGTGTAAAAACAGAAATACGACATACATAGGTGAAACGGCAAGAAGTTTGGCTGAGCATGTAAACGAACATTGGAGGGACTATAATAATCAAAAACAAACCTCGGTGCTCTACCAGCATGCCAAAGAACAACATGGTGGTGTACTGGACCGAATTAGCATAGAAATCCTGTCTAGACACCCCGGTGACGCATCGTTGTGACAAATACAGGAGTCGGTCCTCATAACTGAAACGCGACCAATTTTGAACACCAAATACACGTAGATGAGGGCCTTACAATTGCCCATGGTTGCATGCGTTGTTCACACATATGATGCGGAATGTGAACGTAAATAAATAAATTTAAAAAAAAAAATATATATATATATAACAGAAAGGAAACCAAAACCAAGGCCAAAGTCTCTATCTGATCTGATATAAACGAAATTGTTACAAACACACATATGGACGCACATACTTACATATAAGCACGAACACATAAGTACGTGCACACATATGAGCGTGCACACATACGAGCTTGCACACACTCACATGCTCATACCGAACAGTTTCAAAACAACGCCAAATCATACATTCAAAATAAATGGAATTGGAGAGACAAGTTACTGAAGAGATTGCAAGAGTGCAATGAAATAATTTAACAAAAAACTATATGAACTAATAAAAGACTGAACCATTGCGTGTGTTTATTACCGGCATAATGCCTCTCCCAAGGTTTAATTGTATATATATATATATATATATATATATATATATATATATATATATATATATATATATATATATATATATATATATATATATATGCAGCATTTGACCTTAATATTTGTGTATTTGTGTAAGTTCGAAAGAATGTGAAAAAATACATTTTTTTTTATACAACACACATATATACACATGCACATACATGTACAGATATAGATAAATAGGGATATGTGAGAGTGTGTGTCTATGGTTGTGTGAGTGTATGTGTGTGTGTGTGTGTGTGTGTGTGTGTGTGTGTGTGTGTTGTATAAAAAAATGTATTTTTTCACATTCTTTCGAACTTGCACAAATATTAATGTCAAATGCAGCATATATATATATATATATATACATACAAATATTCCTTTCCCGAGCGTCCACTGGCACAATCTGTATCACGTCCTCACGTTGTTGTTTTTTTGTCTTTTTCCTTTTTTGAACTTACACACACATATATATATATATATATAGGTTCAAAAAAGAAAAACGACAAAAAACAACAACGCGAGGACGCAATACAGATTATGTTACTGGACGCTATAATCGCACACGCGTGCGCACTGACTTGTCAGCCGGAACTTTCAAGTCTCTGTGACAACTATTCTTGTAAAAGTGTATGATAAATAGCCAACAAAAACAATTGAGATCTCTTTCGGGCAAATGTAATTTCTTTTTATTATACAAAAATATGAATACTTACATACATATACACACATGTATACACGCACACACACACACACACACACAGTCTATCACGCACAAACATTTACGCGTACAAATATTCATACATACATCCATACACGCACACACACACACGCAATTCACAGAAAAACATAAGTGCTAACTTGCTCTGACGTGTTCATTTCACTTTCATTTTCTTTCGCGCCACACCTATATAAACAACACGAGTTTACTTTCTGACATTCTTCCTTTTACACAACCATGGGCAAAGGACAGAGACTGAGAGGAGCTGTTAAGGAATACCAGTGGGACGATATTAGTGAGACAGAAGAGAAGGGTCAATACACCCTTAACACATTTGTTCCCTTACCTGAAATACAATTGGACGGATTGGATTTCGACAAAATCTCCGATGTTGAACTATTAGCTAGCTTCGGTGGAAACGACGTCGATGAGAACGGTCGAACTGCATATTCTTTCACTTATTTGTGCCACGGTACCCTCGGAAAACACGTGGAAGCAATTGAAAGGGAAGGTCTTCGAGGTGCGAAGGGATCCAGCAGTAATGAATTCAAAGATTGTTATTTTATATGGTGGCACCTCTACCCCTACGATTTTATCTACAATTCTCCAGATGATGAACGATTAAAAGCGAGTATGAAGAATAAGAGGGACCATCTGTTGAAAAATGTCATGGATGAAGATAACCGGGCGACCCTAGAAAAATCCTTTATCTGGTCCGCTATGTTCAGGGCGAAATTATTCCCGTTTACAGAATACAATTTCATAGCAAGTATCACAGACATTATTGAAGAATATAAAACTATAATGGGATGTGAAGAGATCGAAATGAAGAAATATGGAACGTTTGTCTACTTGGATCCTTTTAAAAGAACGAAATACTTGACGGAAGTGATGTATGGTATCATTGTCTGCCCCAAGGGGACAAAAAGGTTCAGTTCATTGGACAACCTGAGCAACGACAATGATATTTTCAAGTACAACACCGAAAATCCATTGGAAGGAACCTGGAATTGGATCCCATATTCCACCTCTCTCTTTGGTAAGGATCAGAAGAAACGCCTTTGGGATTACGTAAGTTTCGCTTTCTACATGAACGATGACCAAATGAGGTTGAAGCCTCCAGGTACCTGGAAGGGCCAAAAAGTACCGAATTGGTGAACACTTTTACGTTAAGATTATTATTATTATTATTATCATTATTATTATTTTATGTTTGACTTTTGCTTTGCATTTGTACAAGTTGGATCCAAGTCTCACCCAGAGACCTCAAGAGACAAGTTAGAAGTTCAATGTAGGTGTCATGCCTAGGGTACCATATATTATTATTATTATTATTATTATTATTATTATTATTATTATTATTATTGTTGTTGTTGTTGTTGTTATTAGTATTATTCTGTGACTCCGAGTTATATGTATTCGACGTTTTTTTTCTTGCATCAACCGTATACTATGTATTCTTCAACTCGAAAGCGTATTTTTATTTATTTATTTATTTTTTTGTTTTCATTTTAAACGTTTATTTAGGTCTCTATATGCATTTCACGCTTTTTTTCTCTTTTTGCGTCAACCGTATAGTATTAATGCTTCAACCTGTAATGACGAAAGCGTATATTTGTTTTCATTTTAAACGTTTATTTAGATCGCCATTGCTTATGATATTATCAATATTTATTATATAAATGCATTATGAGACCATTATTGAATTACATAAACAATGGTAGTTTAAATAAATCCTTTTATTTGTTAAATATTATAATATATTTCTGCATGGATTTTTTTTTTTACGATATCAACTGATATCAACAAGAGAGTAAAAAATTATGTCGATCTTTCGTTACAAGAACACACGACTGCTAGTTACAAACCACGTATTTATTTACAGTTTTGAAGATGATCGTCGATTTCCGTAAACTAAAATATGGGTACAAACTGTTAACCTCGCCAATTTTTTTCTTCTCTTTAAAATTCCTTCTAATATTTGATAAGATGGATACAACGAACCCGGATATATTTTACATCACTCACTGTAACAAAAATATTAAAGATTCCCTAAAATACACTCTTGTGCCTTTTCCAACTTCATTTACTTTTATGTACATATATATATATATATATATATATATATATATATATATATATATATCTTAAGCTATAACTATTTTTAGAGTTGTAGTTTATTTAACTCTTCTTAAGAGAAAACTATACATCATAATTGTATGACGTATCTTAATTCAGGTGACGTACATGTTTTATGAATTCGTGTAGACTAAAATCTTTGTTAAACATCACTCGTGTATTAACTTATCTGTGACTGCTTAATATCTTGTTTTTTTTTTTTGCACAATTTATAGAAATACAATATACGATACCCGGCGTTGCCCGTGTTACATGCAATTGAAAAATGAGACTTTTCTGTTATATTTTCTGTAAGGAACTGGAATACATATGATTCGAATTTCATCAAAATTGCACATGAGGGTTCTTTCCCTCTTTACACACCCTTAAAAAATTCTAATCATGAGACATGTATCCCATACTATTGATCTTTATGCGCATATTCCAAAATTTCAGTCTTCTGGAACCTGTAAAAAAGATTTTGCTCCTGCAAAATGGAGCTCATGGAGCTCTAAAATGTGGGAATGAAGGCCCCTATTGGGGGTGGGGGTGTTAATGTCAACCAGAGAAGTTGAATTGTTGGGAATGTTTTTACTTGGGTCTTATAGTATGCCTGTATATATGTGAGAGTATAGTCTCACTTTAATAGTTTCAGTATGAAATTGAAAATATTAAAGTGAAAATATTTGAAATTACAGTAGCGACATGTTATTGTTTCACTTTTGACAGGTAATACTGAAATAGTGGAATAGTTTCAGTGTTAGAGTGAAAGTATCTGACATTACAGTAGAGTGATGTTATTGTCTCACTTTTGACACGTAATACTGGAATAGTGGAAGAGATATGATATTGCTGTGGGCTCGAACTATGCAGGAAGTTAAAAATTTTTTTGGCCTAAGACACTACATGGACCTTAAAAGAATTTTGCTCCTGAAAAATGGAGCTCATGGAGCTGAAAATTGTGGGAGTTAAGGCCCCTATTGGTGATGGGTGTATTAATGTCAACCAGAGAAGTTTAATTGTTGGGAATCTTTTTAACTTGTGTGTAATATGTATTGTTTGAATTTCTTTAAAATAGGAAATATATGTATGTTCACTGGGTTTGTAAAAGAGAGCAAAGCTACAGGAAAGCAAAATACGAATGATCACGATAATCAGTCAGCTACCGTAGCCTAGTCGTTACTACTCCCCAATGTAGGATTCCTCACCATACAGTTGACAGGTACAGCAATTGGAAGGGCATGACTCAATAGAAACAACAATGTGTGACGTTTGGAGTAAAGGGAAATGAAAGTGTCGCCTCTGGAGTTTGCAAATGACCACTCTACCGATAGGTAACTGGGCAGAAAATATTTACAATCAATAAATGTCTTAGAACAACCAGTCACTCATCTGGGAAGGCCTTGAAATCAATGTTACCAACTGGGGACTATATGTGTCGCAGTGGTAATAAAAAGACTCAAAGGAGGTCTGCAACGAAATAATTTTACTCATCACTTTGCAAGTGAATCAGTGGAGGCAAAGATGAGTCTCATTTACTTGACAATTTATGCACCACATTGCAGAAATCACAATGTAAGTATATCTGAAAGGATAGTCTTACACTGTTGTACCGTTGAATTACAAATAATGCTCATCTGTTATGTTCGGGTGACCCTATAGCTACCAATGGTACAACTGTATTCGTCTTTGCTTAGGAAAAATGACTAAATTGTGGGTGTGAAGTACCCATGAAGGGGTCTTTGTAACTTCTAAGAAGAAAAATTTTTAGAAATATTACTTTATTTGTGTGTAATCTGTATGGTTAAAATTTCATCAACATCAAAAATATATGAATTTTCATGGGGCTTATGGCCATTATGCATAGAATATAATTTCTAAATTTCTTAAAGATCCATTCAATACTTCTGACGTAGTTTTGGATAAGAAAACAAATGACTAATGTGTGTGTTTGTGTGCATATATATGTGTGTGTGTATGGGTGTATATATGTATAGATATCTGTATGCATTTATATATGTGTACATATTAGATGTACACCTATATATATACATCTACACATATGTATACATATACATGTATGCATATAGATCTATATCTATATATATATATATATATATCTATACATATACGTGTACATATACATCTCTCTCTCTCTCTCTCTCTCTCTCTCTCTCTCTCTCTCTATATATATATATATATATATATATATATATATATATATATATATATATATATATATATATATATATATATATATATATATATATATATATACACACACCATTAAAGTGAAAGTATCTGTCATTACAGTATCGAAATGTGATTGTTTCAGTTAGTGGAATAGTTTCATTTTTAAAGTGAAAGTATTTGACATGAGTGTTTTTGTTTCACTTTTGACACGTAATACTTAAATAGTGGAGGAGATATGATGTTGCTGTGGGCTCGAACTATGCAAGAAGTTAAAAAATGTTTTTGACTAAAACACAACCGGAACCCTAAGTAAGACATGTGTAAAATTTGAATGAAATTGGTTGCGTAGTTCTCGAGTTTTAGGGAAACACACAGACAGACAGACAGACAGACACACATTCTCATTTTTATATATATAGATATATAATAATAATATTAGGGACAAAATCCAAAATTACAGGTAAAAACTCAATTAAAATCAATTTATAAAAAATTAAAATTAAATTGAGCTTTACAGATTAAAATATATATAAATATATAGTTTTAGGGAAAAGAACCAAGTTTCATGAAATCATCGATGAAAATTCACTATCACATATAGAAAAATTAATAATTAAAAGCATAATAAATTAGTATAATATAATACAAAGTATGTCTTTATTATCTTTATCTTATGATATTTACTTTGTATTATATTATACTAATTTATTGTGCTTTTAATTATTAATTTTTCTATATGTGACAGTGGATTTTCATTGATGAGTTCATGAAACTTCATTCTTTTCCCTAAAACTAAATATAAGCCCCCTCCCCAGGTGCACGTCCAAAACAAAGACACACAGATTCGCAAAATCACACACACACCAATACAATGCAAACCTCCGACACGAACACACTTACACACATATATACACACACAGACAATCACAATATCTCCACACTAGAGCACAAACCCACATACATTTCAAGAAAAAACACATGCATATATACACTTACAATACAATTGTAGCAACCACAACCAACACCCATACACACATATGTAAACAGGTACATGCACACACCTACACACCACTCCGGCAACCACAAATCATATTCACACACGCATATTTGCATACATATGTACACACACAATACAATCCCAACAATCACAACAAACACCCACAAGCACACATGCACAGAAGCATGCACACACAATGACACACCTCCCCGACAAATACAAGCCACATAGACGCACTCACACAAACACACGCACACGTATACACACACATAGTGTACTAACAATACAAACAAAACTAATCACTCACAATGACAGCGCACACACACATGTACACATATACACCAGGAAACTACACAAACCATACCCACATACACACATACACACACATACAAACGCATACCCAGGACCAACATACACGGAACACACATGCACACACATACACATCACCTGGATAAACCCAACGTACAAGGACACCTAATAAATACAACACACACATACATGCTCACACACACATACACCCTCATGCACACACATACAGTTGCTCTCTCACACACACACGCACCACAATGACAACTCAAACACAAACATACTTAGAGACACACACAAACTCACGTACACACACATAACACCTCCACCAACACACAACACAAATAGACATACGTACACATACAGACATACACATACCTATGAACCATCAGACACACATACGGTTGCTTACACACACACACACACACACACACCACAAGGGTATTTAAAACAACACACTCACTCAGACAGAGAGAGAGACACACACACTCACGTACACACACACTCCCACACTCACAAAAAACACTCCCACGCACACCCACAGATGCACACATACATATACACACACAGACGCACACATATGTACACACCCTCACACATACATACGGTTGCTCTCTCTCTCACACACACACCACAAGGACGATTAAAACAACACATACATACTCAGAAAAATAGATATACGCACACTCTCACGTACACACACCATCCTACCATAGATAAAACACACACATACTCATATACACATGCCACACACGCACGCACGCATACAGACATAGACATACACATACATATGAACCATCACACACATACGTTTGCTTACACACACACACCACAAGGATATTTAAAACAACACACCCACTCAAACAGAGAGACACACACACACTCATATACACATTCCACAATAAACTCTAGGACCAATAAAAACGGCACACACACACACACACACACGGACACAAAAACACATATATACACACACACATAGAAATGTACACAAAACCAATCCCCAAAACCAGTGAACCATGACAGACTGTCACAGACCAACCAAAAATAAAATTAAAAAATCCTTTTTAACTCTTCTTCCCTCCCACCCCAGCTAGCCAGTCATACTGTCTCTTAAGACAGTAAAACATTCCCTCAATATACACAAGAGAAAAAAGCCAGGTCAGTTCTTCCTCAACTTTATTCGATTGTCAAAGAATATGTATAAGAATATGTATATGTATTTTTCCATATGTGTATTTTCATACACTGTTTTTAACATTTTCATTTTAATATCAGAGAATGTGTGATAATCAGTATGTAACAATACAAAGCTTTATACTTTAAATATATTTTATCATCAAAGAATGTACATATGCATTTTAATACTCGAACTGTTTTTTAACATTTTTATTATTCTCAAAGACTTTTGATAATCTTTTTCTAAAAAAGTGAAACCGGTTAAGTAAATAAATATTTTTAAAAAATAAGTGCATTTTCAAACCTTCTTTCATATATATATTTCCACTCGTACGGTATTCCACAACTTTACTTTATTATATATATATATATATATATATATATATATATATATATATATATATATATATATATATATATATATATTATATATACGGTGGTGCACCAGCATGACCGCAGCCACTTGGCTGAAACACATAAATAAATAAATATATATATATATATATATATATATATATATATATATATATATATATATATATACACATACATGCATACATACATAGGATCCAATACATCTGCGTATATCAGCAATATATATGGAATGGACGGTCACGTATATATTAATGCATATACATACCTGTCCTACCACTAACATATACATGTACGTAAATGGATCAATATACTCGTCGGTATATAAATATACACGTATTTGTAAAATCACATACAGACGTACTCCGGCTTGTCGTTTCAGGTCCACTATAAATTCCAGATCCAATGTCCGTATTTTGTTCTGAGTTCAAATTCCATCGAGGTCGGTTTTTCCTGTCATCGTTTCAGGTGGGGTGGGGTGGGTGGGGCAATAAAATAAGCACCCGTTGATTACTGGGGGTAGGTGTAATCAACTATCCCCGTCCCTCGAATTTCAGGCTTTGTGCCATTAGTAGAAAGGATTATCATTATTATTATTATTATTATTATTATTATTATTATTGTTGTTGTTGTTGTTGTTGATGTTATTTTGAGAAAATATTTCACACGCATACATACACATAGACACGAATGGATACGTATAGCGCATATATGCATACCTGTATTCCTATTGCACTGTGAGTTTATTTATCTACAAATATCCATGTGTATGTGTGTGTATCTATCTATCTAGCTAGCTAGCTAATTAGCTATACACTCACACATATATGCATGCCCCCACGCACGCGCGCGTGCACACACACACACACACACACACCCACATACACATACATACATGATTAGATAAAGATAGTTATGGCCAGTCTGTGTCATAAAGCGCTTAACCTTACATCGTCTCTTCTCTAAAGCTAAGCGCTTTATAGGCGCGAAAAACCTGGGTAACCCTACAGGAAGAAGGGGAGATAATAAAGGAGTGGTGATCCCAAAATGAAGGTGCGCGTGCGGAGGTATAAGGGAGGATGTATGTGCGTGTGGAAGAGGGCTGGTGATCTTGACGTGTGCGTGTGTGGTGGTGTTGTGTGGCATGGTGTTGTAGGGTGTGGTGGTGGTGGTGTGTTTGTGTGTGTATGTATGTATGCATGTGTGCGTGTTTCTGTGTGTGTATGTATGTATGTGTGTGTGTGTGTGTGTGTGTGTATGGAAGTTTGTACGTGTATATAGACATGAACAAATATAGACATTGGCAGGTCATTTATAAATAGAAATAACAAAAACACGGTCACTCAAATGCATACTGCCACATCCGGAAATTCACCGACGTAGGAACAGAGAGAGAGAAGCAGAGAGAGAGAGAAGCAGAGAGAGAGAGAGAGAAGCAGAGAGAGAGAGAGAGAGAGAGAAACAGACAGACAGACAGAGACACAGAGAAGGCAGAGAGAGACAGAGAAAGGAGAGAGAGAGAGAGAGTCATAATTACACGCACACCCATAAACAAACGAGATCATGTATATTTTCACTATTAATTAGCAAATTCTGCTTATTTCTCTGTTATTTTGTGTTGTTGAAATAAAATTACAATAAAGATCGATTTTATCACAAATACTCAGCTGTTGATGTTGTTACTGTTGTTGTTGATGTTTCTATGATGGTTTTATAGTTTAACCCCAGGTAAGTTGTGAGCATGGTGGATAACCACCTTAATGGGTTTTAGTAGAAGAAATTGAACCCAGAACTTATTCTTTCTATGCCTACTACTTATTCTATCGAGTTTTTTTGCCTGGACGCGAAATCTTTTTTCCACGAGAGTTCTGGACCCCAGTAATGAATTCATTTGCATATAGCCAATTAGAGCAGAGCTACCTTTATCCTTTCTTCCTTTCTAGTCAGCACAGTGCATTCTTTACTCTTTCCCTCTCTACTGGCAGACAGTAACTTCTCCGTCTATGTTAATGTTTGTTTCTTTTTGTCATTGAGCATTGAGATGGCTGTGAGGTGTGCTAAAAATAACAGCTAAATAAAATTTTTTGGATAAATCTTTTAAATTGAAGTTTATTTACCAACACCTCGCTCAAAGATTAAAAACTGTTTTTTTCTTTTAAATTATCATAAACATTTATTTACATGAAAGAAAATTACCGAACTTTCATCTAATTTTTCTAAATCTTTCTGTTAAAAATTGAAACGTGTTTATCGCATGTAACGTGTTGTTTATCACATTTGTATTAAATAGTGGTGGTTGTGAAGTGTGCTAAAAATAACAGTTAAATAAGATTTATTTACATGAAATAAAATTAACGGAGACATAACACATTGTTTATAAATATTCTTTTCTCCTCAATGCACAAGGCCCGAATTTAGGGGGAAGAGAACAATCGATTAGATCGACCGCAGTACGCAACTGGTACTTAGATTTATCGACCCCGAAAGGAAGAAAAGGCACAGTCGATCTCGGCGGAGTGCTATTTTCAGAATATTGACAACACTATTTATAAAACCTTCGAGCAGTTTCTCTACTTTCATATTTGTCCGAAACATTATCTTTGATTGCATGACCCGTTGACAACAGGATCAATGTGAAAGAAGAAGAAAAAAAATAAACAACTATGAAGATTTGAAGTTGGAAATGCAAAGGTTGTGATCAATGAAGAGAGTAGACGTGAAACCAACAGTAATTGGTTCACTTGGAAGTATCAGCGCTCAACTACCAACATGGCTTAAAAAGATTGGTGCAAGTGTGAAGGTAGAACACCTACAAAAATCAGCATTGCTTGGAACTGCAAGAATTTTTCGTAGGGTTCTTGAAGTATGACCAGTAAAACAAGTGTCACCATAGTCTGCTGGCTGTGGGCAGCTGCCACTTTCCATCATACCCAGCAAAATAAGCTATGATTAGATAAAACGTATCTTTTATTCCAACAACACTATTAAACGCACGACAAAAATTTCCTCAAAAATACGTTGAAAATCTTACATATCCACAGTTTTCTCTGCACGAATACAAAAAGGATCATCTTTAAAAACTTTGAAACTTTAGGCACCACAACTGCCAATATATATAAACTGCACGATTACGAAAGCTAAACCACGGCAAAACCTGTAAAAAGGCAAGAAATATTCAACGATGTAAATATTCAACGCTGTAAATATTCAACGATGTAAATATCAAAGTGTGTGTGTGTGTGTGTATTTGTGTGTGTGTGTTTGTGTGCGTGTGTGTGTGTGTAAGTGTATGTGTGTGTATGTGAGTGTTTGTGTGTGTGTGTGTATATATATACTCTTTTACTTGTTTCAGTCATTTGACTGTGGCCATCCTTGAGCACCGCCTTTAGTCGAGCAAATCGACCCCAGGATGTATTCTTTGTAAGCCTAGTACTTATTCTATCGGTCTCTTTTGCCTAACTGCTAAGTTACGAGGACGAAAACACACCAGCACCGGTTGTCAAGCGATGTTGGGTGGGGGACAAACACAGACACAAACATATACACACACATACATACATGTATATACATATATACGACGGGCTTCTTTCAGTTTCCGTCTACCAAATCCATTCACATGGCTTTGGTCGGCCCGAAGCTATAGTAGAAGACACTAGCCCAAGGTGCCACGCAGTGGGACTGAACCCGGAACCATGTGGTTGGTAAGCAAGGTACTTACCACACAGCCACTCCTACGCCTAGTCATATATGTATGTATCTATGTATGTATGTTGTTATTATTGTTATTTTTCTTTTCTACTATAGGCACGAGGCCTGAAATTGTGGGGGAGGAGACTAGTCGATTACATTGACCCCAGTGTTTCACTGGTACTTAATTTATCGACCCCGAAAGGATTAAAAGTAAAGTCGACCTCGGCTATGAAGGTATGATATCGTAGAGAAAAAAGTTTTTAAAAAAATTTTAAAAACTGTGTATTTATAGCCAATAGCGAGATAGAGATTTTCTACGTTTAGCGGAGTTGTGTCAACTTTAAGGTTGTACCCTGTGAAATTTATAGTTTAGCGTCTGTGAAATAACCTCTTCATTGTAGATTTCTAAATAAACAGAAATACCTAATAAAATCAACATGTATCATCTTACTGTTTCTTTTGTTTCTTCATTGGTTGTATTTTACATATTTTTCATATATAGCAAAGTTGTTTGCGATGTTTATCCAGTTTCTTAGCATTATCAAGTTGAATGGAATATGTGAGCTTAGTACAGATAATCTGACGTTATTTTTGAATTCTGCATGCAAAAACATATAAGATGCAGTGTTTACAAGAAAATCGACCATCATTGGTTTCATGTTGAAAGGTGTTCTTCCACATGCAGCGAGGATGGCATTCCAAAGGCTGGAGCAGTTTGAATGAGAAACGATTCCCTACCCACCATATTCGCCGGACATTGTCCCGTCTGATTGTCATTTATTCCGCAGTCTTTAAAATCATTTGGACGGAAAAAATATGAATTCTGTTGAAGTCAGAACAGTACTGGAGAAGTATTTTTTGTAACGGACAAGTGAATTTTGGAAGAGGGGCCTTGTAAGTCTACCAAATAGATGGAAGAGCATTGTAGAAAATGAAGGAGAGTATATTTTAGATTTAAAAAGAACTTTGTTTATCTTAATTTTGAAAAATAAAAGAAGTATAAAAAAACGCATTATTTATTGGATGACCCAATATATGCTTTATTTTAAAAGAAATATTCACACTAATACAGGAATAGCGCTATACTATAGCCAAAGTCTTGACACAGTGTGCTTGGCTGAAGGGACTTGCTTGATTAGGCTCAGTATGGGTGTTGTATGTTTGCTGTGACAAAATGCTTTTGACAATTCCATGCTCCGCTAAGTAAAAAAAAAAAAGGAAGGGAAGGGAATTTTGTATCCCATGCCCCGCCACAATTTTCCCAGGCCCACCGGTGGGACGTTTGCCTCACGTTGGGAATCACTGCTGTAAAGACTCTATGACATGACATGGGAATCATACCCAAATTGTGATGTTCTTTGAGCGTGTCTCCAATGATATTGATACCATGCTGTCGTTGAACAAGGCCTTACGCTCAATTGTGACGGCTATGTGAAGTTGCTGGAGACTTGGTCAATCCCTGGATGGAGAGGGTTGCTACTGCAGGTCCATATATCGGGCAGCATAATTCGGTTCCTTGCCGTACATCCGGAAAGAGTCAGAAGTGGTTGTTGGAGAATTCCTACGACTTCACCAGCCCCAGTTTCTGGCCGCCTAATCCCCCCCCCCCCCAATTACAATGGATTACTATGTGTGGGGTTCAGTTGAGAAAGACACCAACTACTTTCTCTGCAACACCAAGGTCGAGTTTGTGGCCAAGATGAAGGCGGCGAGCTGGCAGAAACGTTACCCCACTGGGCGGAATGCGTAACAGTATTTCGTCTGTCGTTACGTTCAGAGTTCAAATTCCGCCGAGGTCGACTTTGCCTTTCATCCTTTCGAGGTCGATAAATTAAGTATCAGTTACGCACTGGGGTCGATGTAATCGACTTAATTCCTTTGTCTGTCCTTGTTTGTCCCCTCTATGTTAAGCCCCTTGTGGGCAATAAAGAAATAAGATGAAGGAAGTGTTCTAAGATCTTCCCAAGGACATACATAGAGAGGAACGCATGCACCGGGTCCCGGATCCATCTTAGGGCCGTGGTGGAAATTGAGGGTGATTACTTCGAGAAAACTGTTATCTCCCAGCCTTAATTTAGTTGGTATTTTTTGATTTTTTAAATTACTTTTATTTTTGGATGTGATATTTGGTTTTCTTTGTCAAACTGTCAAATTTAACCCGAACACTCTGAATTTACATGCACAGAATCACACATTTTTACCCCAGAAAACCACTTCAAAATATCCTTCAACGAGTGAATGATGAAACATACTAAATGTACTTCGTTTTTGTATCTGGTTTGCAAGATTTCTTTATGAGAATTCGTGTGTTGAAACTAATTTTGTTGTTTAGAAACGCAACAAAATACTAAATCTATTTATCTGAAAATATCGTTGTAAATACGGTTGCACCTTATGCGAGAGTACATCTTATGAGAGAGTACATCTTATGCTGGCAAATACGGTATTTTTTAAGGCGTGTGGAAGTTAGAATCGATGCAGTGATACAATCACCGCACCGATTCTGCTCACGTTATCAAAGCATGGGAGACAATATATCTGTATGTGTAGACACACAGTGGTTCCCCTTGCATTTGGTATCGGAAAAAGTAGTTACTGAGCCGTACTTTGTGACAGTTCTTCTGGCCTTTTAGGTTCTGAGTTCAAATTCCGTCATGGTCGACATTACTAATCGTCCTTTTGGAGTCGATAAAAAAAAAGATAAATTCATTAAACTGAGAGGTTTTTACCTCACACCACTAGCGCAGCTAGAATGTGTACCACCCGGGGCGACCCTTCTGTTTTCCGTCCCCGGACCCCACAAGAAATACAGGAGTGGCTGTGTGGTAAGTAGCTTGCTTACCAACCACATGGTCCCGGGTTCAATCCCACTGTGTGGCACCTTGAGCAAGTGTCTTCTACTATAGCCTCGGACCGACCTTGTGAGTGGATTTGGTAGAAGGAAACTGAAAGAAGCCTGTCGTATATATGTATATATATATATATATATATATATACATGTGTGTGTATATGTTTCTGTGTCTGTGTTTATCCCCCCACCCCAACCTCGCTTGACATCCGATGCTGGTGTGCTTACGTCCCCGTAACTTAGCGGTTCGGCAAAAGAGACCGATAGAATAAGTACTAGTCTTCCAAAGAATAAGTCCTGGGGTCGATTTGCTCGACTCAAGGCGGTGCTCCAGCATGGCCGCAGTCAAATGACTGAAACAAGTAAAAGAGTAAGAGTAAAAGAGATATTGCCTACAGCAATAGCCTACAACAGGATGAAAAGTGCCGCCCGGGGCGGACCGCCCCCCCCCCCCCCCCCCCGAGCTACACTAATGCCTCATCCTCCCTACTTACCGGAGTTATCATCATCAGATTTTCACTTATTCAGTCACTTGAACACTTTACTGGTCGTAAAACATTCAGAAGAAGGGTCTATGTAGAAACGGTAAACCAAACATTTTTCTCTTCTAAATTTGATTTTTTTTCTTTTCTCGAAGACTCAGAAAGATGGTTCCGAAGTAGGAAAAAGTTATTGCTAACGACGGTGATTATATTTTGAATGAATAAATATATTTATGATAAGTTTTGAAAGAATGTTGTTGTTATGGGAGGGTCATTACACCAATAATAATAATAATAACACACCCACATTGGTTCACCATCACTTCTTTATTGTTAGTCAATTAGTTAAATACCTAACCAACCAAACTATTCGATCGTTTGCTTAATGTGCTGGTTAAACAATCAATCGGTTGTTTATTCCTCATAGTTCTTTCGTCGCTACACGCGACCTTTTCAGTAACTCGCCTTCTCCCTTCAAGGTCTACTCTGTGAAAGAATATAAATTGTAAATATATTTATTAACGATGTTTCATACTAATTGGAACTTATTGCATGAAATGCAACATTACTCTTCCATACCCTTTGTAGGTTATAGGAAATTTGGTTACTATTTCTAGCAGATTGAACGACCACGTTCAAGCCTCCTTCCTCTTGTCGTCTGCTATTGTTTTTGTTTTTTTTTGTCTTTTACTTTTGGTCAGCATGGGAGAATTTGAAAACTTCCGGTAAGTTGAAGTCGGGCAAGTGAATATTCCGGAAGTCGATAGGGAAATGCGGAGATGGAAGCTGAATTATTAAAAAAAAAAAAAAGCAATAATTTTTCTTTTTTCAGAATTGGTATTCTTCGTATTTTTAAAAATGGAATTGGTGATGTCTGCCGAGGGTTATGTTTTAAAAAATTGAAGACAAATCTTTTTTTTAATGGGGTGCGGATAGTAGGTGCACAAGGCCAGTAATTTCGGAGGCAGAAGTAAGTCGATTACCATGAACATCAGTGTTTAACTGGTACTTAATTTTTAGACCTCGAAAGAAATGAAAGACAAAGTCGACCTCGGCGGAATCTGAATCCAGAAATACCGCTAAGCATTTTGATCGGCGTACTAACGAGGATGGAGTAAATATTGGTTTCACCTTTTGCCACAAGGGCAGCAATTTATGCGTGACCCCAGTGTTCAATTAGTACTTATTTTATCGAGCCCTACAGGATGGAAGGTAAAGTCGACCTCGGCGGAATTTGAATCTAGAACCGCTAAGCATTTTGATCGGCGTGCTAACGAGGATGAAGTAAATATTGGTTTTAACTTTTGCCAAAAGGGCAGCAATTTTGCGTGAGAAAATGAGTCAATTAGTACTTATTTTATCGAGCCCGAAATGGTGGAAGGTAAAGTCGACCTCAGCGGAATTTGAACTCAGAACGTAGCAACGGGTGAAATACTGCTACGCAGTTCGTCCAGCGCCCAAACGATTCTGCCAGCTCGCCGCCTTTAAGAATGTAGTAAATATTGCTTTTATTTTTGTTGCAAAATTGTGATCTCTGTTAGGGAAGAAGTAGAAATCTGAAGACATTTTTGAGAAAATCGCAAAAAAATGATCGGTGGAGTGAGCGTGTCCTACATGTTCCTTTGATTCGGTTCTGTTAATACAAAAGAAAAAATGGAATGGCCGTGGCTGGAATGCCTTAAACCAAAGACCTGCTGCATCGGAGTTAGGGTTAGAGACAGAGAGAGAGAGAGATGTGTGGTAGAGTAGCAGAGGAAGCATGAGAGAGAATGAAGTAAGAGATAGGTGCGGGGGGAGAGAAAACTAGAGATAGAAAGGAAAAATGCAAGGAGAGAGAAGGAAAAGTGAGAAAGGGAGAGAGAGAGAGAGGAAAGAGAAAGAAAGAAGGGAGAAAGTGGAATAAATAAAATGAAAGGGAGAAATAAAAAGGAGAAAATGGAAGAGAAAAGTGAGAGAAAAAGAAACGTGGCGAAGATAGAAAAAAAGCGAGAGGGAGTGAAGGCGAAGGAAATAGAGGAAGCGAGTAATACAAGGGAAATACAGAAAGCGGGAGAGAGGAAGCGAGAAAAAGGAAAAAAAATGAAAGCAAGTTAGAGAGAGAGAGAAAGAGGATGAGGCGAAAAATACAAAGGTAAGATAGGAAACAGAAAAAAAGAGAGGGAGAAATAACACAAAGGAAAATTGGGGAGTAAAAAATAAAAAGGGATGAGTGACAGAGAGAGGAAGCACAAATAACGAGAGAGAGAAAACAAAGAGACGGAGGGAGAGAGATAGAGAGAGAGAGACAAAGACAGAGTGGGAGAGAGAGAGAGACAAAGACAGAGTCAGAGAGAGAGAGATAGAGACAAAGACAGAGAGGGGGGAGTCTGACAGAGCACGAACCGATAGTGACGTGGGAGAGCCAAAGAAAAAAAAAAAACTTTGTCTCGTATGTGCACGTGACTATAAACGAGATTTACTCGAGACCTGAAGTATCATGTCTGATAACGAAGCTGTCGATGCCGGTGGTTCGTAAACATTTTCCTTTTACTATTCTCTCTTAAATTATTATTATGTTTCTGTTTAGCATTAGTATATATATTGTATATTAAATATTAAACCACGGCGACATAATAAGTCTATGGCTGTTTGTCGCTCTGTACACATATTAACGAAGGACAGCAACAAAGAGTTTCATGGTCATACTTAGCTTTAAGTATGGTCTTTAATGTTTTAATACTGAAGCTAGAAATAATGCGTTGGCAGAAGAAGAAGAAGAAGAAAGATAAAAAAGTATAGTTGATCATATGAACCCTAATAATTCACTGGTATATTATTTTATATAAAAATATAAAAGACATCATTGACCTCAACAGGATTCGAACCCAGAACTTAAAGGGAGGTAACCGATCAAGCATAACGGACTTGTTCTCCGTTGTCCTCCTAAACCCGAAAAAAATTTTTCTAGCATAGTCAGAAGCCCTGAAATTTACAGTAGCGGCTTGGATAGTTGATTAAAACAATTATAGTACTTTATTACTTTTTGTTCGATTCCCCGAGAGATGAAAGTCAGAGCTGACTCGTGTGGGATTTGAACTCGGACTTAAGGGACGTAACTAAAAAACAAAACAAAAGCCTTTTGTTTATTGTATGAGTAGAGTCTAGCTATTTTGCAGAATCCACATTTATATCCTAAATAGTCAGGATTAACATAATATAATAATAATTATAATTCTTTCTACTAGAGCAGTGGCTCCCAACCTTTTCACTACAAAGGATCCCTTTTATTTAAATGAATTTTCTCACGGACCCCAGGATATTGAAAAGGTCTTTCAGTTTAACATTTCACAGATCCTCAATACTACCTTTGCAGACCACAAGTTGGGAACCACTGTACTAGAAGCACAAGCCCTGAGATTTTGTGGGACGAGGGTGGGGGAGGGGTTGTCGATTTCACCGACCCCTGCACTCAACTGGTATTTGTTTTATCGACCCTGAAATGATGAAAGGCAAAGTCAACATCGGCGGAAATTGTACGCAAAAAAAACGTAAAGACGAACGAAATACTGCTAAGCATTTTGTCTGACGTTAACGATTCTTATTTCTTTATTGCCTACAAGGGGCTAAACATAGAGGGGACAAACAAAGGAATTAAATCGATTACATCGACCCCAATGCGTAACTGGTACTTTATTTATCGACCCTGAAAGGATGAAAGGCAAAGTCGACCTCGGCGGAATTTGAACTCAGAACGTAACGGCAGACGAAATACCTCTTAGTATTTCGCCTGGCGTTCTAACGGTTCTGCCAACTCACCACATTAATATCCTCGAAAACCATCTGGTTTTAGTGGTTTTCACAGAAACTCGCTATGTCGCTAGTATCGATGACAATAATAATAATAAAGATCAACCCTTATTGATTTCTGATTAAAACAGAGAAGGGTTAATCGATTATGTCGATCGATGCCCCAGCACTTGACGACTGTCACTTTATTTTATCGAACCTCGGACGGATGCCTGAAAGGCTAAGTTGAGGTCAGCGTGATTTGAACATAAAGAGCCGGTAAAAAGATACCGCAAAGCATTTTTTCCCCAAAGCTCTAATGATTCGACCGGCTCATTCCTCGAATTCTGTACATAAGGTTTCGAACCCCCTATGGTGATCTTTCATTCTGAAGATGCTTCTAAAATTCTTTTCACGTTTAGGGATGATGGAAGTCAGTACTTCACTGGGGCTTCATTTCATCGATCCCTTTACAAGTTACATGCACGTTTCCTTGGTGTTAACCACCTCCAAATTATGTACATCTTTCTAACATGTTTTTATTGATGACACGAAACCTCCACAATTGTTGATAAAAAATAATAATAATAATCGTAGAAATGTGAGTTGACATCAGTAAATTACTGGATAGTTTTTTTGTATATCGACACTTCGAAGGTACGAAAAATAAGAGAGGACCGATCAATCATTGAATGAGGCTGTGGGTTCAGAATGGAGAATGACGCAACGAGTAATTATGACTGTCATGCGTACACATATGCTCACCTTACACACACATACTGACTTACATAACGAGACTAATTACATATTTATGTAACTTCGTTGGTGTGTGTGCAGATAAATATATAATCCCCGGTGTATTAATAGAAGAAAGACAGAAGATTAAAAAGGCAATGAAACTACGAATGTACTTTACACTGCCTGTTGTGTTGTATAATTTCTTAATAACCAGCTCCCAGACGGTCTCATCCATGGACAACATTAAGCATAGCAATTATAATTTTAAAACGGAAGGAAGCAAGCTGGACATGGAACTGTTAGTAAATTCCTGATAACTTACACTAGTCTACGTAGAAGGTTAAGAGAAAAGGGAGCAGATATTTATTAAATATGTAATAATATTCAGACAACACTAGCCCATTCATCATATGCAGTAGCTGTTTTTTAGTTAGATATACTCTAAAAATAGCTGTACAATTTCAGTGTTGTGATAAAGAACGTTCTAGACAGTGTTTTAATTATCTTAAAAGACATATGTAGACAATTAGTGGGCATTGTCGGTTTGGTACCGGAAGACATTATAAGGGACATAACTATTGCATAGAAGAGTTTTTTTTATAACAATTGGTAACTTACATACATATATATGTATAAATAATATATGAGTATATGCATATATGTGTACATGTATGTACATACCTTCATGTGCATATAGATGCATATCTGGGTACATGACGTTGCAAAAAAACATGGACAAAATGATAGACAAGGTACAGAAAACACACAGGCCACATAGAGAACATTTCCTTCATCAGCTATATATATATATATATATATATATATATATATATATATATATATATACCATACCCTACCTGTCATGGCTGTGTTTTCCCTCTGGATATCAACTATAAAAGTTCAAGCAAAACACTTACTGTGTCAATATCACCCACCAATGAAGATCTATAAAATCTGTGAGCATGCTTTCCCTTTTTTCGATCAGAATATCGAAAATTAGCCCCCAAACTCTGTCATTCTGCCCAGCTACAGCTTCGTTAGTTGAATTGTATTTTGTGTCAATAAAATTGACCACTCTAGTGGTCAATTTTATTGACACAAGAGTGGAGAGACAAGCCAAGTTGACCCTTGCTGTGTATGAACTGGAGAGCTGGGGGGTTTGACTGACTGAATCCACCCCTGATTCTATGCCACAAACTTTCTGTTTAAAAGTGATCAAAATTTCATGTTAATTTATATCCCAATTAACTAAATTCTTCTAGTCTAACAAAAACATAGTAAGAAAAGGATTCATGTGTTAGATTATCTTTATGATAAAGAAAACCCTTGGTCACTTTCAGACTACTGTATATATTATAAGATGTGATTATATAGTTATATGCTATATAATGTGTGTACATATGGTGTGTGTTGTTTTTTTTTTCTTTTTTGTATACTATATATATGTGTGTGTTTTATATAAATTCATATAAAATATATTTGAGGCATATTCATCTATAACAGGGAAATGTATTTGTGATAAATTGATCCATGAAATTAAGCTCTTATGTCTTAGGTTTACACACACATGTATACATACATGTGTAAATATAATATATATACATGAGCTATAATGTACATTTATATATACATTTTACCTTATTTATATACAGATGCATTTGTGTGCAAGTGTGTATATATGTCTATCTGCTTGCTTGTATATATATATATATATATATATATATATATATATATACTCTCTGAGTGGTTGGCGTTAGGAAGGGCATCCAGCTGTAGAAACTCTGCCAAATTAGATTGGAGCCTGGTGTTGCCATCCGGTTTCACCAGTCCTCAGTCAAATCGTCCAACCCATGCTAGCATGGAAAGCGGACGTTAAACGATGATGATGATGATGATGATATATATATTTGCATGCATGTGTGTGTCTGTGTGTATGTATACATATATATATATATATATATATATATATATATATATATATATATATATATCTGCATGCATGTGTGTGTATGTATACATATATATATATATAGATATATAGATATATATTTAGTCAACTCTGTTTTTGTGAGTTTCCTCATTGATTCAAAACTGTCGCTTGATTCTGCTGCTGTTTTGTGGGGGCAGGAATGTTCTCTGGTTCTGTAGTTATATAGTAAAGGAAAAATGCTGTAAAAACACAGAATTGGGAGAACACTATGTAGCAATGAAATTAAGCTTCAACTTCAAATCATTGAATAACTCAACTATAGCTATAGGTATTGAGTACTTTATTTTTGTAAATCCAAAAATGTATGCATGTATATACAAGTATAGCTCTGTGCATATATATATATGTATGTGTTTTTGTATCTTATATATGAAATGTATTTTTCTGTTTTTATTGCATTGTAACTCTTACTATTTTTTGCTCCTGTCGATGGCCACTGTCTCAGAACTTTAATAACTGTTTTCTTCATGTAATTGCTTCACTAAATTTGTCTTTTAATTCTCTCATCTCAACATTTATGCATCACACACACACACACACACACACAAACACTCACCTACACTCACACAAGCATATACGAACTCATGAAAATATTCTACAGATGGATGCAGATGTGGGCATGTGGTCAAGAGGTTTTTCTTTGCAACTGCATGGGTCCGCATTCAATCCCATTGTCTGGCACCTTGGACAAATGCTTTTCTTCCATAGCCTTGTGTGAACCCAATTTTTGTATAAACGGCTTCAAAGGATCAAGGCACTTTCCAAGGCATAGGCTCATAAGGCTGGTTTCCCAGATTCTTTGGCATATATATTCCCCCTGGATGGGACACCAGTCCATCGTGGGATGTTAATGACTTAAGATCAGGGCTGGCACCACTAGGAAGCGTGGGACCCAATTAGAGAATTGTCTGTGGGACTCTCTACTCCCAAAAGCTGAAGATTGATCTTTTATGCTTCACGTAATACTCCAGCCCCAACCAAGAAGCATTGAGGGCTTGAAGTTCCACCATTAGCCACAATGATATACTAAAATTCTTCATAGCATTCAAGCATGTGCACTTGGGCCCTCTCTTGGTGTAGGGCCCAGATTAAACAAATATGTCTAATTGGCTTAAAACTGGCCTGCTTGACTGAGTTTTCATTTCTCAGCTTTTCTCCCACCCCATCCCCACCTGTCCCTCACCCCCTACAAAGGTTCTTGATGCTGTCCTTCCTCTTTCCACTAAGTTATGATTTTATAAGCTTAATAATATCATTTAACTTCCCATATAACACACTTCCAAATTTAACCTGTTAGCTTTCAGATTATTATGTCTGATGTAATGCTTATCTATTCACATTTGTTTTGAATTAATCATGCATTATCTCATAGCTTTGGGATTTCAATGACATGATTATTTATTTTTAGAATGGCATTGTAAGGTAGGTGTGAGAGGCCAGATCTGGCTTGTTTGAGTTTAAAAGATACAGAATATTTTGGCCTGAGGTGGCCAGTTTAAATGCTAAAAGGTTAAATGTAATTATAATAATTATACATATATATACCGCCTGACTGGCCTTGTAGGGTTTTCAAGCGAGATCGTTGCCAGTGCCCCTGGACTGGCTCTTGTGCGGGTGGCACATAAAAGACACCATTTCGAGCGTGGCCGTTTTCGTGCGGGTGACATGTAAAAGCACCCACTACACTCCCTGAGTGGTTGGCGTTAGGAAGGGCATCCAGCTGTAGAAACTCTGCCAAATTAGATTGGAGCCTGGGGTTGCCATCCGGTTTCACCAGTCCTCAGTCAAATCGTCCAACCCATGCCAGCATGGAAGGCGGACGTTAAACGATGATGATGATAATTATTTTTGTGTATCAAAGGGCATTATGTTGGAATTGGGGTGGCGGGGACAAGTCCTTCTCATTCAAATTTATAGCAGATTGTATCTTATCATGATACATGTATACAGCCAATTAGACTGTTCATAGAACTCAGATGCAATGGGTCAGCGATGCTTTCTGCTGATTTCTGTACTTGTTTACAAAGAGACGGACTAGGAACTATTGAGAGTTAAGCACAGCTTACAGGGAAACTGCTGCAGGGTGCACCACCTCATGGTTCTCATTTACAGTTAAATGATTCGAACCATTAACTTTTAAATCAACAATATACGTAGATATCACATATGCCCCTCTTGCTACTGATATGACTGTATCAATAGTGAGATATGATTGTAAAGAAAATAAATCGCATTCTTTCCACTTAGTCCCAAACTTGTCCATCTCACTACTGGTGTGGGATTATATCACTTGTAGATGTGTCTATAAAAAGGCAAAAAAAAAAAAGAAACTATTTTCTTTTTCTTTTATTCTTTTATTTGTTTCAGTCATTTGACTGCGGCCATGCTGGAGCACCACCTTTAGTCGAGCAAATCAACCCCGGGACTTATTCTTTGGAAGCCTAGTACTTATTCTATCGGTCTCTTTTGCCGAACCGCTAAGTGACGGGGATGTAAGCACACCAGCATCGGTTGTCAAGCAATGCTAGGGGTCAAACACAGACACACAAACATATACACACACACATACATACATATATATACATATATATATGACGGGCTTCTTTCAGTTTCCGTCTACCAAATCCACTCACAAGGCTTTGGTCGGCCCGAGGCTATAGTAGAAGACACTTGCCCAAGGTGCTACGCAGTGGGACTGAACCCGGAACCATGTGGTTGGTAAGCAAGCTACTTACCACACAGCCACTCCTGCGCCTATATTAAATTCTCCACACTTAGTCCCAAATTTATCCAACTAGCTACACTGGTGTGACTATATCGGTAGTAGATGTGGCTCTAAATAAAACTGGTATGATACACACAGACACACACATGCACATACGCCCAATATGTTTGCCGGTCAGTGTTTCCGTCATGCCATTTTAATAATGGTAAGCTAAGAACCTGCTCCTAATGCCTAAAGTCACCCTGCTATTTCCTATTCTCTTGCAATCTGGTGATCAGAAACATTTTCTTTCAAGTGTTGCTTACTCTTCTTTTTATTCTTTACGTTCCACAGTGGCTGTCATTCGGTGTAATCCATATGACAAGTGTTTCACATTTCCCAGTACTTTCAAATTAACCAGGAACGGCCATCACCTGCGAGGAGGGGGAGGTGGGAGAAGAAGACACAGTGTCGTTGAGTGGTGCGGCGATGCCAGACGAATGCCGGACAGCAGATAAGCGCAAGGCTGACCCAGCGACGGAAGACGACGACGAAGATGACACCAACAACCACGAAGGCAAGCCAGAGTTAAAAAAGAAATTCATCATGTGCCCGTCTCTCCGAAATGAAGAAGCCAAATATATGATTAAGTCTGAAGATGAGCTGAAACAGTCTCAGAAATCAGCGCCAATCAAAATGTCACTAAATACACAGGTTAGCTTTCTTCTTCCTTCCTTCCTCTTCTTTCTTTCTTTGACTTGTTCTCCTTCTTTAACCATTTAGCATTCAGATTACTCTTTCAAATGTAATGCTTATTTAGTCATAATTTTAAATTAATCATGAATTATCTCATAGCCTTGAGATTTCAATCATATGATTACTCTTTTACTCGTTTACTTGTTTCAGTCATTTGACTGTGGCCATGCTGGAGCACCGCCTTTAGTTGAGCAAATCGACCCCAGGACTTATTCTTTGGAAGCCTAGTACTTATTCTATTGGTCTCCTTTTGCCGGACCGCTATGTTACGGGGACGTAAACACACCAGCATTGGTTGTCAAGCGATGTTGGGGGGGACAAACACACAAATATATATATATATATATATATACATATACATATATACGACGGGCTTCTTTCAGTTTTCCGTCCACCAAATCCACTCACAAGGCTTTGGTCGGCCCGAGGCTATAGTAGAAGACACTTGCCCAAGGTGCCATGCAGTGGGAATGAACCCGGAACCATGTGGTTGGTAAGCAAGCTACTTACCACACAGCCACTCCTGCGCCTATTTTTAGAATAAAAATGTAGGGTAGGTTTGAGAAGCCGGTTCTGGTCAGTTTGAACCTAAAGCAGATAGAATATTTGGGCTGGATATGGCCACTTTGATTACTAAAGGATTAATGCACAGTTTAGCTTTCTGTACTTCATCTTTAACCCATTTGATATCAAACCGCCTGAAACTGCCCATGGATCTGTGATGCAAATTTGACATCAAACCGCCTGAAACTGCCCATGGATCTGTGATGCAAATTTGATATCAAACCGCTTGAAACTGCCCATGGATCTGTGATGCAAATTCACCGTTTTAAAGTTAATAAAATTATAACCTTCCATCGAAATTGCTTGTAAAATTTTGTTCCAAACACCCGGCAAAGTTATTTTATTAAATTCTTCATTATTTTCAAAATTAATTGAAACACGAAACTCAGATTGCGAAGACCTGTTGGGGCAAGCGAAAGCGAAATCGTGATGGCACATGTAAAGACATTCGTGCGAGATCGTTGCCAGTGCCCCTGGACTGGCACTTGTGCGGGTGGCACGTAAAATACACCATTTTGAGCATGGCTGTTGCTAGTACTGCCTGACTGGCCCTTGTGCCAGTGGCATGTAAAAGCACCCACTACACTCTCAGAGTGGTTGGCGTTAGGAAGGGCATCCAGCTGTAGAAACTCCGCCAGATCAGATTGGAGCCTGGTGTAGCCATCTGGTTCGCCAGTCCTCATTCAAATCGTCCAACCCATAATAGCATGGAAAGCGGACGTTAAACGATGATGATGATGATGAAAAGCAGTGTATTTCAACAGATATATGGTAATAGAAAGGTTAATGTACTGATTAGCTTTGTTCTTTGTCTTGTTTCTTCCTCTTTGACTCCTTTTTTCTTCATCTTCTGCCCTCTTTATCTCCTTCCTTCGTCCCGATTTCCTTCATTTCTACATTAAACTATTTCTTTCTTTAATTTCAGAAAAAGTCTGAGATAAAAGCACCAGTCATCAGGAAAAGTGCAGCTGTTGCTAAAGCATTTAACCCCGATGAAGAGGTGGGTAACAAACCCTTATACATAAGCAATATTTGGGGTGGAGAGGTGACTTTTTTCACTTTGTAACTGACACACCAACATTTGGGGAGTATGATGCTGTAACTTCTTTTGACCCTGAAGAAGAGGGCAGTACGCTGGCAGAAACGTTAGCACACCGGGCGAAATGCTTAGCGGTATTTCGTCTGCTGTTACGTTCTGAGTTCAAATTCCGCCGAGGTCGACTTTGCCTTTCATCCTTTCGAGGTCGATAAATTAAGTACCAGTTATGCACAGGGGTCGATGTAATCGTCTTAACCCCTTTGTTTGTCCCCCTCTATGTTTAGCCCCTTGTGGGCAATAAAGAAATTGAAGAGGGCAGTAACAAACCCTTATATAGGCAGTACTTGACATTTATATCAGGTCATCCCATAAATTCTGTCCGATTTTACCTTTTTTAAAATTGAATGAAATTTAATAGTATTTTAGAATGTCTAATGGAATTAAAAATTATTTTTATGCATTTGTGTATATTTAAACTAATTAAATATTATTTTACAGAATAATAGAATTAAAGTTTCTTTGATTAAAACCCTTTCTAACATGGAAGTATCCAAAGTGCATTTAAGGCACATAATGCTTTATGAGTACAAAACAGGAAACTCTGCAGCCGAAGCAACTCGAAACATACACTCAGTTTATGGGAAAGAATGCTTGAATGAAAGAACTTGCAGAAGATGGTTTGCAAAATTCAGAAGTGGAGATTTCAGACTTGAAGATGAAGATCGAACAGGACGTCCAGTTGAGTTTGATGATAAGCTCCTTGAGGCATTACTTGAAGAAAATCCTGCATTATCAGTTGAAGAAATGGCAATAAAGCTTAGTTCAAACCATACAACTGTTCATCGTCATCTTCAACAATTTGGAAAGGTTCCTAAACTTGGAAAATGAGTACCTCATGAATTGTTCGAAAGCAACCACAAATCCAGAGTTGACATCTGCTCTTCTCTCCATTCTTGCGAACTTATTTCACCATTTATTGGATAGACTTTTGACTGGTGACGAAAAATGGATCTTCTTTCGAAATGTTAAACGTCGTAAACAGTGGCTTGGTAAAAGGGAAAAAGCTCAACCACAACCGAGAAGGGAACTTCATGGAAAAAAGGTTCTTCCCTCTATCAGGTGGGATGCCAAAGGAGTAATTCACTTTGAATTGTTACCACCAAATGCAACAATCAATGCTCAAGTCTACTGTCAGCAATTAGAGCGTTTGAACCAAGCTTTGAAGAAAAAAAGACCCGCTTTAGTGAATCGAAAAGGAGTGATGTTTCATCAGGGCAATGCGCGACCCCACACTGCAAAGATCACATCACAGAAGATGGAAGAGCTTGGTTGGGAAAAAATTCCTCATCCACCTTATTCTCCCGACCTTGCTCCTTCAAACTACCAGTTGTTTCGTAGTTTACAGAATCATTTGGGGGACATAACTTTCGAAAGCCAGGAGGAGGTCGAAACTGACAATTCAGAGTTCTTCGCTTTGAAACGAAAAGAGTTTTACATTAATGGGATTAAAAAACTTGTAAATAGATGGAAGGAAGTCATAGATAATCAGGGAAAGTACATTGATGATTAAATTTCAATTAAATATAACATTTGATCACTTGTTTTCTGTCTTCAAAATTCGGACAGAACTTATGAGATGACTTGATAGTAAAAGTGTTGCTGTGTTAAAAGGTTCCTTTCACAATAATGTGGTTTCAGGTTCAATCCCACTATGCAGTACCTTGGGTAAGTGTCTTCTGCCATGACCCCAGACCAGCTAAAGTTTTGTGAGTGGATTTGATAGATGGAAACTGAAAGAAGCCCATTATGAGTGTGTGTGTGTGTGTATATATATATATATATATACACACACACACACACACACACATACACACACACACACACACACACACATACACACACAAAAAACCTACATTTATATCTACATATGTATAGAGGTACAGGCATGGCTGTGTGGTTAAGAAGCTAGCTTCCCAACCATGTGATCTGGGGTTCAGTCTCACTGCGCACCACCTTGGGTAAGTGTCTTCTCCTATAGCCCCGAGGAGATCAAAGCCTTGCCAGTGGATTTGATTGACAGGAAACAGAAACTAAAAGATGTCTGTTGTGTGTGTGTGTATGTTTGTATATATCTGTGTGCCTCTTTGTCATGAATTCAGCTAATGGTGATGTCCTATTTCCAATCTTGTCTTAGCCATGGAGGAATATTACCTTTGCTTGGAAGCAGGTGAGTGTTGTTGGTATTGGGAAGGGCAACTGGTTGTTGATAATCTACCTCGGTGAATTCCATCTGACTCATGCAAGCGTGGAAATGTGGAAGTTAAAACTATCTTTTACTTATTTTGATCATTAGACAGCAGTACCCCAGTATGGGGC